>NC_091824.1:156510134-156810134 GCF_038994185.2 Dermacentor albipictus | reverse complement strand
AACAACTGCCGATCATCGTCCGAGAAGCTTCAAGTTCCAACGGTGAAGCGAGGACGGAGAACGAACCAAACTTTACTGACACGTTGTGTTAAAACTTTGTTGCTGCACATGCATATTATTGTTGTTCCTGTATAGCACTCTTTTCTGGAATGCCTTCGGGCCTGAAAGGCATTTTAATAAATAAATAAATAAATAAATAAATAAATAAATAAATAAATAAATTTACACCAAGAATTAGCTATATGACAGTACGAACAAAGGTATACGGAAGAAACCAACTCACTTCCAGAGGTATTCGAGGTGCAGTAACTTGAGTATAGCACAGAAATTAGTGCGCAAGCCAGTCACGATACTCCTGTTATAAGTCGGAACAAGCGATACCAAAAGAGTAGAGTTGATCAAATTCATTAAGCGAAATCACAAGGATTCAAGTGCACAGAGGGTGTTCAAGAACTCAATGCAAATAACCTCATAGCTGAACCAAATGAAAATTTTGGTAGAAAAAATGACCAACCGTTCTCCTACAGGAAAATGGGGGTAAGCGAAGCTGGTCCTTCGTGCACCTCACCTTCGTCACGGTTAAATAACCCAGAGGTGACGGCGCCGGGTTGCTTAAGCTTCCCGCTCCCTTAGCTCGGGATCTTTTGGTTGCTGTCGGATTGCCTTGACTCGGGTGGCTCTAACGGCTGGATCGGCACGCTGACGGCGAACCCCTTCACGGGCGAGTTCTCGGCGCCGCTCGTCGAAGGCTGCCAGTTTCTCGGGGGAATGCACAACGCGTGGGCCTGTCATCTGTTTTGCGAGAATGACATGAACAGAAACGAAGCCGGCGCATGTGTGCGCGACACCCTTTCCTGCCCTTTCCCTCCCCGGTAGAATCGAAACTGCTCTTATTGGTCGCGCACGTGGAGTGAGCCCGCGCCTATGCAGCTTGCATCCTTGCTAATACCTCACGCTCAAGTGCCGGCACAGATGTGAACTCATCAAACCGCACTTTCGCTTAGCTGCTGTGCTTTGGCAGCAACTGGAATTTCTTGCGTGACCACAATGCCACCGAAAATTGTGAGCCAACACAAGCTTCCGTTGAAAAAGATATGCTTGAAGACAAAGAAGCAAGAAGAAAGATACGGATAACACAGACGCCGACTATCAAGAGAGTTTGTGTGTTGTTTAATTCAATTACGGGGCTTTACGTGCCAAAACCGCGATATGATTATGTGGCACGCCGTAGTGTGGAACTCCGAATGAATTTCGCCACCTGGGATTCTTTAATGTGGGCCTAAATCAAAGTGCGCCGGTGCTTTTGCATTTCGCCCCACCTAAATGTGTCTGCTGGGGCGCGGGGTAATGATTCCGTGACCTCGTGTTTAGCGACGCCACACGAAAGCCACTAAGGAACCACGGCGGGTATACATTGTGCTTTCTATATTCCAATTCGTGTGACCGCGCCTGCCCACTTCACTTTCTTCTAACATGAATCCTTATGAACTAGCCCAACTTTCTACCCCTGAAAAATTTGTTATAAAACTGCGTTTCGACATAACACCTAACAGTAAACCAACTCGGCTGCTTCTGCAGTCGAAAGCGACATCCTTATTATGATGTACAGCGTCGTTGAAATGATTAAATATCATTGCTTTACCCGCATATCAGAAAAAATGGCTGCTGTAACAGATTTTCATCAATGGACAGTGAGTACCGGGTAGTTTTGCCCAGTTTGCCTACAGGCCGGTTTGTTTTAAATACCGTTTTCAAAGCGAAGCTTTTAAAACGAACCTTTCTTTGCCTCTTCTTTCGACTTAGCAAGTGCTGCTGCTGTTGTGGCTGCTGCTGTCTGGCACACCTTGTCGAGGGGAAGGGGGTTGCTTCAGAGCGTGTGTATGCATAACAGGAGCGAGTTAGAAAGGAAAGGCGACGCAGGAAACTCGTTTGGACCCAGTTGCGTCGAACGGGCACAATGCCCTCTTGTGCTTCCTTGGCGCCGCCACATTAAGCTCTTGACAGCTCTATTAAAGCGAAGCTTTCCTTGCCTCTTTTTCCGACTTTCCCGCTGCAGCGGCTGCTGCTGCTGCTGCTCTGGCCTTGCACGGCGCTCGTGCATCTCTACCACGTCGGGACGTGGTAGAGATGCACTCCAATAATGTCGGTCGTGACGGGACGTGATTTAGACCTGGCCATGTCACAAAAACATAAAAGGCAAGCGCTGTGGGTGTGTTGTTTCATGACATTTGTTTATGAGCTGTCATTGTCAATATTTCGAGGAATAACTTTGTAAAGAATGTAGGATTATATCTTGTGCCTGCTTGGCACGCACTGTAGCGGACGAAGCGTGGGATTTTTTATACACGCTCGCGTTGCGAAGGCCAGGCTCTTGGCAGTTCCCACCCTAACAAATGTAAGCTTGCGCTACTTGCAACACTTCAGCTTTTTGAGGACCGCTATATCTGTATTTTAAAGCAGTCAGTTAGGTAATTGAAACTGCCAGCGAGGGGAAGCCCGGGTAAAATTTTTTAACGAGTCTCACCGAACGACTGGCGTGCCTTACGCCATGAAATCGTAGGGTTAACAAATACTGAGACTATTGAAGCTCGGTCCAGAGGTAGCGTACATAGCGTTGCTGCCTCAGTATCTTGTCACCATGAAAATTCTGATCAAATCTTTTACAGGCATAACAGTCGAGTTAAGAGGCGAAGAGGCGTCGAATCAGAAATAACTATTTTTCTTTTGTTCTGTCAAATCACGCATAATCCATGTGTACATGTTATATCAGATGGGGAGCTATCGTTGTTTTCGTGACGTCGCGTGACAGACAGGTGAAAGGTGGGGTGGTCCAAAAAGTTTTTGACCAATCGCGGAAGGCAGACTGCAAAATTGGAATAGAAAAGTTTGGAATAGTTTTACGTTATAGCGCCCCAATACTATTACTTTTTTCCCAGCAGGAGCGAGAACAGGTATTTCCCATTTTGAAGAAATGAGGGCCATCTTTTGGTGTCGTGTACCGAAAGTTCGAACTGTTTAATTGTATAGGTTGGTTATGTTCTCTGAAAACAGTTGCTCATTGCTCATTGCGAAATAATCATTGTGAAGTACGGCACAGTGTTTATATTTATAAGAAGTATACGAATCATTATGGTGCGTGGCGAGCGATAAATGTTTATTTCTTTGCAGGTTCAACACAGCTTTTGTATAAAGTTCTCATCCAAGTATTCCAGAGTGTCACACTGCCGCTAATCGAAACGTTTCCCTGACTTCTAAGACAAGAGCACCAGACACGAACTTGAAATTCCGTGAAAACATCAAGTTGCAATGTTTAGAATGTGAGCGTCACAGATATTTACTAAACCCTCGTTTTTCCATGTGTTTTCATGCATCTTACGATATACATAGTTTGTTTCTCCGGTGTCCTCGGTGAGCTAAACAAAGCGTATTTCTTATGTATGTAGAAAATTAGCAGCACGGTAAATGTAAGGTGTAGGCAACGTTCTCAATGGGTAGGTTAAACGCGCCGTTTTCAGTAGAATACGCATGCAAGTGGTCCATCGCGTCATTAGTTTGTTTTGAGAAAGCAAACGCGTCTTTCAGATAGAAGTCAATCGAATTGCGCTACGTCCGCATGCGCATGCTGCTCAAGGCACCTGCCCTTCTTGCTATAGTCAGCAACTCTGCTTAACAAAAGGCTCGGTGTAATTTGAGTGCGTGCGTGTGTTTGTGTGTTTGTGTGTGTGTGTGTGTGTTTGTGTGTGTGTGTGTGTGTGTGTGTGTGTGTGTGTGTGTGTGTGTTTGTGAATGTGTGTGTGTGTTTCGACTCTTTATGCCCACACCCAAAGCCTCGCTGTATATAGATTCAAACTAGTTGAATCTGCTGCACTAGTTTTGGCGCTCTTTAAGCCAAGGTGTGTGCCTAACTCGAAGTTCAACAGATGAGAATGAGCAATTCTCTCATTGAGTATCCAGCCATTCCACGCTATATCAGCAACAATTCAGTAAGAAGCAAAATTACAGGATGACGTGAACGTTTCTGGAATTCGCGGGGCTTTCGTCTGTACAAAACAGGACAGGGTGTGACAAGCGTATCTGTATTATGTAAGTTCATTATACACCATTCAGCTGCTGAGAAAATGACATACCACCACGATGCAATAGGTCATCTAAACTGATAGTCCAGCACAGTCGCTAGAAACCATGGCACATTTGAAAGCGCCGCTTGAAATCAATGACAACCACACATTTTCTACTAGCTGCGCCAGGTGGCGCAAGGGGAACAGGGAGTAGGTTCCTGAAGCTGCTGCACTTGGGCGGCCCGTGTCTCCTTAACTTGCGAGAGGTGATCGGCCAGTGAGAAAGGTAAGAAACTGAGACCATTCAGCCCGATTCTCGACATTTTTGACGACAGTTGCTAACGAAAATGAATACTATTACCCAACAGCTAAGCACAAACAATACAGGAAGAGGGTAGATTGAGCGCAACTTTTAATCTCTGTAATTTCTCAGTATGCAGTTGCTGCTTATGAATTGCAGCAAATATTGTCAGGTGAGCACGTCGGTCTGCGGCCTTTGAAATTCGTGGAGTGTGATGCGAGCGGGTCTGGGGTTCCTGGCGAAATTTTAGTACGGTGCTTACGTTACTACTTCTGCGCTTGTTGTTTCCGAAAGGACTATGCTTCCTGACACATTAAGCTATGCTCTTTGCAAAAGCGGCTCGACGAAAGGAGTCATACTTGGAAAAAGCAAAATGAACAGTTCAATGTTCGAAGAACACTCAAAATGAAATATGCTTAGGTGCAGAAAGTGGAAGAATCAAAGGAAAAGGACGAACTGATCAGCTTGATTGACCTTCGATTCAACGCTCTTCAAAGCAGTAGACATGAGGTATGCGAGAGCGTTACTTAAAAGCCCAACTGCAAATTTTTGTTACGGGCTGGAAGCTTTACACTGGTAATTAATGACTGTTCGTTACATATCGAGGCCTCTAATACGACAACATTGATGCCTTCAGGTAGCAAGAATAGATTTATTAACCAGTTGACTTCAGCTAAAAAGATCGCATACACGTGACGCCTGCGGCAGAAAGGATGCCCCACATCCGCCGTCAAGGCTGTGAGGGGTGGCGCTGCCTAACACCCTCAGGTTAAGTAGAAGATAAACATACATACCCCAGAAAGTGGATGGGAAAAGGGCGCCGTGGTAGCTTACGTGGGAAGAGCATGGCGCGCGTAATGCGAAGACGTGGGATCGTTCCTCACCTGCGGTCAGTTGTTCTTTCATCCACTTTCATTTCCAGTGATTTATCGTTACTTTAATTCGATTTATAAGCACACGTAAGTTCCTCTATGCCGTCCTTAGTGCCTTTGGTGGCTTCTATGTTATATATATATATATATATATATATGAATGAGAACAAAGGGGGTTAACCGAGGGACCGATTTTTATTAATCATGTCATGAGAAGCCAACAAACAAGGACATCAAGGACAACATAGGGGAAATTGTCCTTACCAATTGAATTAAAGCAATTATAAATTAATGGAATTGAAAGTGGCTGAAAAAACAGCTTGCGACAGGTGGGGAACGATCCCTCGTCTTCGCATTACGCGCGCGATGCTCTAACCAACCGAGCTACCACCGCGCCCGTTGGTTATAAATACACAAGAAAGTGGATGGGAAAACGGTGCCGCGGTAGCTGAATTGGTAGAGCATCGCACGCGTAATGCGAAGACTTGTGATTGTTGCCCACCTGCGGCAACTTGTTTTTCCATCCACGTGCAATTCCATTGAATTATAATTTCCTTAATTCACGTAAGAAGTACAAGGAATTTCTCCTATGTTGTTCTTGGTGTCTTCGTTTGTTGGCTTATATACATATTCGTTTATATATATATATATATATATATATATATATATATATATATATATATATATATATATATATATATATATATATATATATATATATATATATATATATATATATATACAAACGAGAAGAGAGGGGGTTAACCGAGGGACCCGATAATTATTAGTCATATAATGAGAAGCCAATTAACAAACACTGACACCAAGTACAACATAGGGGAAATTGCATGAGCTTAATGAGCTCATGAGCTCATTAAGCTCATGAGCTCACACTAATTACAGATCACCAAATGATTGAAAGCAACGCTAAGTTTGTGTTTTCAAAGATGGTTTGGTTAGATGACCGCAAGAAAAATTGAATGATGCAAGCGGCCCAAGGTGAAACACGCTGTGGACCAACCGGCGACAACTTCCTCTGCAACGTAAGCGAGCAGGGCGCGTGACGCAGGCGGCTCGCACAGCGGAGAACCTTATAACTTTTAAAGATCTCGGGATTGGGGCTGGTATTTTATTAAAATTTATTCTCTCGCTCCTTGTCCTTTTCCTGGCCCTTTTCCATACGATCACTCCAGAGGCTTTTAGCTCTACTTGCCCCGACTGTGGGGCTGTTAGCAATCTCGAACACATGCTCTGGCGATGCTGATCATTGCAAGGACCCAATCGCACCACTAAAGAAGAATGGAGCTCTGCCATACGGAGCTCAGAACTTTCACGGCAAACTTTGGCTGTGCAGAGAGAAAACAATGCGGCAGTTAGGCTCGACCTACCAGTCCCCACGTGGGAGCGGCCCGCAGCTATGCTCTAGGGTAAAGGTTCTCACGACCTTGTAAATAAAGTTCTTTGTCTGTCTGTCTGTCTCGCTCCTAATCCTTAACTGCCGAGTGAGACCGCCGAGCGTTATCTGCTACCGTACGTCGTGGCGAGGCTGGAAAAGGAAACTTTGCTCCGAAAGTGGGAGACACGTAACAAAACAAACGCATGCTTACGTGGGCGCTTTCATTAAAGAAAACTTGGCCTCAGCTGTTGTTTTCTTAGATTTGGCAGTATGCAGTCCCTAGTTTACAGCCGGCTTTCAAAAGTGTGTGTTGGGGGGAGAGGTGGGGGCAGATATACCACGTTGGAGATCGAACTGATAACCCAGCGGTAATGCATTTAGGTTGGAAGGGTCTCGAAACTACGGTTGAATGGGATCAAATGACAATGTCTTTCTCAGCGAGTTGGGTTTGAGAATGGAGCGGAGTCACTGCACACGACACTATGTCGCGCCACCCTTCGCGTGAGAAGAGTAGGAGAAGCGTCGGACTGCTTAAATGTTTGGACTGCACTATTTTTGGCTTCATGACTTTCGGGACGCCAAGCCGTCGTCTTTATACTGCCTCGGTCTGTGCCAGCTGTATACTTAGAAAGCCGGCTGACGCTCGAGTATCGGAGAGGAGTGCAGTAGCTCAAACAGGAACGCACATACAATCGGGAACGGCCCACACTATTAGACTGCACAACCTTCGGGATTGGCCCCGATATTCAGACTGCACGTGCCCAGGGGAACGGCCCTCATTCTTACAGTGAAGTTGTTAGTCTGTTGGTGGTCGGCATCTTTCATGTCCGTCCGCGAACAAAAATTATCATCATCAGGAATGGCCCATATTACCCGAAGCGAGCAAAAATGCAATGGCTCATACCTCCGTAAGGCAGAGGCTACAAGCGCTCAGGAAAGTTAAAGCGAACAATGCATACATTCATTGAAAACACCTGTACAACACACAAAACAGCATACGTTTCTATTATGAACGAGGCCAAACAAGCATCCGAACCATAAATACCGCCCTCAGCAGTTGTAGTTGAGGTTTTGCGAGAGGTTCGCTGGAGATCTACTTTCACAGTGCCGGGATGGCGAGTCAAGACTGTACTGCGACGGTCGCTGGATAAAAAGAAAGAAGAAGTGCGGCCTGCCACATCAGGCGGGCTGCAACGGGAGTGAATGTCTCAGCCGTAGTTGCATTCCCTGCCGCTTGACTGGGCCGAACGGCGCTAGCTCTCGGCGACGGAACGCATAGGTTTCCACGGGCGACAGTGTTGGAAGCGCGTTCCTCACGCATTTTCTGTGCCGATTCCAGACAACAGTCCCCGACTGGTGGTGCCGCGGCGGATGACAGCATTTTCGATGCACGCGGCCGGTCGCACCTTTTGTTTTTATGGAGCGGCCAGGGTGGACCTACGGGATCAGCCCACGTTTTTAAACTGGACTACTTCAGGGATTGGCCCACGAAAGAAGCTAGAAACAGACATAACCGAAATGAAAAAGGAGGAAAGGGAGGAAGGGCGGTAAACCCCAAGCAAGACATGTTTTTCCAAACCATACCAGCTGATTACTGCAATATCAATCAGATTCGGTGCATGATAATATCTGCCATGTTTTCTGCAGAACGCATACTCTGAGAATGGTGGATAAACTGCTGGCATTTCCGAGGAACATAACAGGTAATAGTGTAGCGAATGAAGACGACCCTTTTTGCCTCTCAAAGAAGTTTTTATGAAGGAGGAGTCCATTTGCTTAGGCAGATGCCGTAAGAATTGGTGAAGTCTTCTCATTTTCCCCCTCAATGTTGTAATTAATTGCAGAAAGTCCTGAAATGCGTTAGCGTGTATCTCTCTTGCTTATTCGCCATGATGCTGCTGTTTGGGAAGACTTGGGAGAAATTGCCGCATGGGGCAATCCTGTGATTGACTGATGAAAGTGCCTGCATTTACTTACACCTCTATCAGAACCGGACGTTTAGACGAATCGAGCAGATGCTCTCTTGACCCCTCGCACCGATTCGTTGAATTATGGGGTTTTACGTGCCAAAACCACTTTCTGATTATGAGACACGCCGTAGTGGAGGACTCCGGAAATTTCGACCACCTGGAGTTCTTTACCGTGCACCTAAATCTAAATGTAGGGGTGTTTTCGCATTTCGCCCCCATCGGAATGCGGCCGCCGTGGCCGGGATTCGATCCCGCGACCTCATGCTCAGCAGCCGAACACCGTAGCCACTGGGGAACCACGGCGTGTGCACCAGTTTGTCGAACTATTCGTATGCTCATCAATTACAACACACGCTGATGATACCACACTATACTTTACAATGCAACACTATGCTATATTATCTCACATCATATTCAAATAGTTTATGACAGCACTAATATGTGAACGTACGCGCGGCCATACTTGCGCAGCACAGCTAAAGACGGATACCATGCGGCAAACTTTTGTTGTCTGCGAAACCAAGATAACCTCAACGAAAACAAACAAACAAACAAACAAAGAAACAAACAGAAATAATATAAAAGAATAGGAAAGCGCAAATAATGTACCAGCCACATGGCCGAAACGGCCAGGATACTCTTCCCTCCTCGAAGGAACAGACCTCATTTCCTGAGAAAATTCGGCTGTGGTAGCACAACTAAAGATAGGGCATGACAAATAGTAATAATAATAAGAAAAGAGCGAGTGAACTCGTTCACCGTAGCGGAACAAGAATGGTGATGGTTCCCCAAGTGCGGAATCGATCGAAGAATATTGTTTTTGCTGCGGTATAGGGGACTGCACCACAAGGAGGCGCTCGGCGTATTTCATTTCCGACCACAACGGCGGTCGCGTGTACAGGCCAATATTCCTCGCCGCCTTTCCTTGCAGTTTACCCTCCTACCGTTCTTTTTCGTTTTCTCGTACATCGCGCAGGATAAAGCGCGAATAGCGCTAGATATGATGAAGACAACACGGAAGTGGCCGGTAATCATCTTCCGGGCTTTTTTATGGCCGTGTTGGTAGCGAAAAAGAAACAGGAAGCACAAATAAAGTTGAAATATGAAAGAGGATGATAAACATGCCGGGAGCATAGTTAAGGTGATGACCTTAGGCTGCTGGAGACGGACAGAGAGGTCCATCGTAAGTAGGTTCGGAAATAATAAAGAAAGCAGAAGACAATTAGGAACGCTTGGTGGCAGTCGCTTGTGGGCCTGTGATAAAATGCGCTTGATCAAAAATATTTTGGAGAATCATGCTGTGAAAATCATACATTCATAACACAAGTTTGGACGCAATTGATGGTAAGAATTCTGCGTTCTGCAGCATGTATGAAATGTCTAACTTAGTTAATTGAAGATTGTAGTGACAGCATTGTATTGCTGTTTCCCTCATGCTTTCAAGTCGTTGTTCTCTCGCTGAGTGGATAGAAGATATCAATGAGCGATATATATAGAAACAGTACGAGGCTTTTCTTTAGTGCAGTAGTTGTAATTTCGTTAGTGTTCTGTTCGGTGTACGAGAAAAATATAAAGAACTAACATTGAATTTAGCTTAATGAGTCCTGCGACATTGCGGAATACCGGCGGTGATGTCTTAGCGTGTATGGCATTACGCTGCTAAGAACGAGGTCGCGGCATCAAGAACAGGCAGCGGTGGAGAGGAAGAAGAAGTGTATCTGTTCGGTCGCTGTTTTTATGTGGTGCTCTGAGTTTTCTGGTTTTTTGGATAGTTACGGTTACCTTTGACGACGATTGAAGATCGGGTGAAGATCGGGTGAAGATTCGACGAGCCAGGCGCCTTACAGGTACGACATTTCTTTTTTGAAGACCTGTCTATTACCCCGCCGCTACGGTGGTCGGAAGCCGAGAACATCGTCACGAGCCTTATGCTCGTCCAAACCTAACAAGCCATATGAATGACGCTACGGGCCGTAATGAAAAGCCTGGAGCCTTGCAAGCGTCACAAAACTTCATAAAGCCGGCACGTTTGGTTCTCCCCAACTCAGAATCAACTTCAGCGAACTCAGGAATGATGGCTGATGGTGAAGCCGAGACCAAGAAACCTCGCCTAGAAGACGGCAAGGACGATGATAGAACATCGACTTATGAGCTAAGTGATGATGAAGATATGGGTGAAGATGCGCCATTTACTGTGGTCACGTTTAAGAAAAAGCGAGCCGAAGGCATTCCGGTTGTCTTTCGCCCAACAAATGAAGGTACTACTTTTTGGCAAGTAAATCCAAACCGAGTGTCTGCCGAAATAGTTTCTGCTGCCAAAGAGAAAGTACAGTCTTTCAGGACGACCAGAGATGGAAGTTTCAGTGTTAGCGTTGCTTCCTTAGCATCGGCGAAACGCCTTTTGATGCTCTCAAGTGTAGGTGGCCTGGAAGTCAAGCCATTCATCCCAGAGTCGTACACGCGAAACGTTGGGAAAATAAAACATGTGCCTCTGCAGTACACAGACGATCAACTCCTAGACTTCTTGAAAGACGCAGGAGTTATATCGGTACGCAGACAGATAAGGTATTCCCGCCAAGAAGATGGAGCAGTGAAGTCATATCCACTTCACACGGTAATCTTGACTTTCAGAGACGACCGCCCTATTCCTGGAAGAATTTACTTGGGTTTCACCAGTCACCCTGTCGAGGAATACCTAGGACCCGCACATCGCTGCTATAATTGCCAGAGATTCGGGCACATGGCGAAAACCTGCCGTAGCACACGTAGATGCAAAATATGCTCAGAAGACCATGACCACAAGCAGTGCAAGTCACTTCTTCAACCTAAATGTGCGAACTGTGCGGGGAACCATGCCGCCTCCTTCTCAGGCTGCCCACAGAACAAAGCAGCGGCGCAAATGCGTCGACATGAACTAATTCATGGAAGACAACCGCGACGCAATGAACCCGCACAAAACCTCGAGATTGTTCATCCAGTGCCAGATCACCCACCTCAGCGGGCACCGGAACCACCACAGCCAAGACCACCAACAAGATATCCCTCCTCTAGAGAACAACCAACAGTGCAATCAAGCGACCAATCAAGAGGATCACAGTCAAGAGCCCAGTCCTATGCATCAGTACTACGGAAACCCAGAGGACAACAGGCAGAAAGTAATACACAAGAAAGCTCCTGTACTCCCACACATTTCTCTCAGCGACCTTACGCATCCACTGCAGAAGTAACACCAGCTAATAGCGAACATACTACAGCATCGGTGACACAACTGATTTTGCCAATGCTTTTCGCAGCTCTTAAGGCAATCCTATCTGCTTTGCCGGAAGCAAACAACCTACCAGAAGTAAAAGCCTTGTTGCCTCTAGAAGCACTGTTGTGTCAACAATCCGGGCCGAAACTGCGGCAGGCACTACATGAATAACCGCTACAAAAATGTCTCCATATTTCAGTGGAATGCCAACAGTCTTCGAAGAAAGTGCGCTGACTTTCGTAAACTGCTTGTGCAATACAACTTCCCAATACTTTGCATTCAAGAGGCGGGAATCACTGACGACTTTCGCCTCTCAAATTATGTGATATATAAGACTTCTCGTCAAGGTGCTGTTAGCAGAGTGCTCCTGTGCGTCAGAAAGGACCTACCATCTTATCAAATTCAGTCCAGTGATTCAGACTTCCCGGAATTCATCGCATGTAAAGTATCCTTTGGCAAGCTCTGTATAACAGTGATTAATCTATATCTACAACCTTCAAACCGGATTTCAGTAGAAGCGCTAGTGGATATATTCAAAATAGCTCATTCTAATGTATTTATATGTGGCGACTTCAACGCACACAACATCATCTGGGGCAGTGATCACTGTGATGCACGGGGTAATGTTATTGAATGCGCCATAGATAAATGCAACTTGGCTGTTTTAAACGATGGGTCGCCAACATTCCTTCGTGGATATAATTACTCAAGCTGCATAGATGTTACCCTGTGTTCACATGATCTAGTGAATGGTGTGGGATGGACAACAGATATGGAAACGCGCGGAAGTGATCATTTTCCCATTCTTGTTAACCACCCTAGCATGCACTATGATATCAGGCGTTACAGCAGACTAACCAACTGGCAAGCTTTTCGATACCGCCTAACGGATCAAATTAACCAACATGCAACAGTGGAAAAATTTACAGAATTTTTGCAGGATAATATGAACATATGCACAAAGAAGGTCCCAATACCAAAAGACTATGCTGCAGTTGACGGAGAATATGAACACCTAAGAGCCATCCGACGCCGATCCGAAAGAGCTTACCGACGGAGCGGAAGTTTAGAAGCATACAGAAACGCTCAGAAAATACACAATGTAATGCGCAGACGAATGGAAAGCTTAGGCAAACGGCGCTGGCGCGATTTCTGCGGCACGCTGTCTCCTCACACGGCTGTCCCACGAATTTTTCTAGTAATTCGTTCTTTAAGCGGACCTGTAACACAAAGCTTCCCATTTCGTGCTCTCGCTGTAGCCAGGGACACGTGTGAAATATTAGTTGCAGATGAATTTTGTGAGCTAATTTCCAGATCTGCCTTTTCATCACAATGTGCAGAATTTGATATTTCAGTAGAGTTGGCTAAGCGAAAAATTACTGCTTGCTACTGGGCCCAACATCCTCAGTTAGATCACACTTTCACATTAAACGAGCTCCAATGTGCAATTGCATCATGTCGCCAAAAGTCCGCTGCTGGGCCGGACGGCATTACGTACAATATGCTAAGAAACCTCGGACCGACAGGTACAAATGCGCTCTTAGACATCTATAATAACTTATGGATAGAGGAAACTGTACCTGACTCTTGGAAAGTCGCTCGAATCATACCAATTTTAAAACCTGGTAAGACGCCCTTGTGCCTTGAATCCTTCCGCGCCGTTAGTTTGACAAGTTGTTTATGCAAAGTAATGGAGAAAATGATTGACGCGCGACTTCAATGGTGGTGTAATGAAACGAAGGTGTTGTCCAACTACTTAGTAGGTTTTAGAAAACATAGATGCACAATGGATGCAATATTAGATATAGTAACCTGTGTGGAGCACGAGCGTGCACGTGGAAACATGACGATAGCAGTATTCCTAGACATCAAGAGGGCATTTGACACCGTTAGTCACGTTCATGTTCTGCTAAGCATGTTGGAACTTGGTCTGTCTGGCCGGTCCTTGCGATGGATTTCTGAATTTTTATCAGGTCGCAAAATATTTGTTCAGACGGGTGAAGGAAAGAGTTCTGAACATATTGTCAAACAGGGAGTACCACAGGGAAGCGTACTCAGCCCCTTCCTTTTTAACTGCGTCATGGCTGATTTAACGCGAAGACTGCCATCACAGTTTCACTGTATGCAGATGATGTGTGTATTTGGACATCTGGGTCTAAAGCTCAACTTCTCCAGATGGCATTGCAAGACGGCATAAATATCATCAACCAATTTTTGAGAGAAAGAGGAATGGTACTATCACATGCAAAGACTGCTGTATTGCCCTTCACTCGGAAGGTGTTAAAAAATTTCACTCTTAATCTGGAAGGACACCCTCTAACGATTGTCACACAGCATCGATTTCTTGGCATAATACTTGATAGGCAGCTATCCTGGGCACCCCACTTAAAAAAACTCGAAAACGAGGTCAATGCCATAGTGACTGTACTTCGCAGACTTGCAGGCACATCATGGGGCGGATCAGTATCGTCCATGCTGACTGTTTACAATGCATTAATACGACAAAAAATTGCATATTCCGCGCCCATCTTACACGGACTTTCCCACACGTCAGAAGAGAGACTTCAAAGACTTTTAGCTAGAGGACTACGCCTGTGTCTAGGAGTTCCACGAGCGACTTCGAGTTCTCTTGTAATAGCTGAGGCTCGCCAATCACCATTTCCAGTTATGCGAACTACAGAAACATGCCGGCATTATTTCCGCCTTCAAACCCAGCATAAAAACCACCCATTGGCTCTAGACATAATGAATCGAGATAGAAGTTATGTTCATATGGAAATTCAAGAAAATCTTCACATATTGCCAGAAAATGAATTTTGGAACTCAGACATCGAATATCCTCCATGGCTGCTTGCAGTTCCAAAAATTGAATTATCAGTAGAAGGGATATTCAGCAAAAGAGACATGTTCATTCAAGCTGCTCACCAACTAGCACTATACCAGATATATATGCGGTATTCAGGATACACACACGTCTATACAGACGGCTCCAGTACAGCAACCTCTTCAACTTCATCATTCATTATACCGCACCTCAACAAACAAGAATCATTTAAGTTATCTCGTGCGACATCGTCCACAACGGCTGAACTGTTCGCAATCCTACGTGCGGTAAAATTTATATTGTCAGTAGCAGAAGCGCAAAAATGGGTAATTTTCAGCGATTCACAGGCGGCACTAGCATCACTCTGCAGCACAAAGGGGAAAACATTCAGCGACAGTATAATATATGAAACACTTAAATACCTCACAAAGGCAAGCGAAGCAAAACATGCAATAGCATTCCAGTGGATACCAGGGCATTGCAACATTCCTGGCAACACAGCAGCTGATGAAGCAGCACGACAAGCGCACCTGAAGGATGATACGGCTCCGCTCCCAATATCAAAGAATGAATTACGCTGCATTATAAGGACAACGTCTTTCAACATGTCTAGAAACACTTGGTTTGACCAGAATTCTAAGAGCTCTGACTTATATCATATTGATCCATTTATTGAATTCAAATTTTCATTGTCATTAGATAGAACTATGGAAACGCTTATTCATCGATTAAGGCTAGGCACTGCCTACACAAAGCATTTCTTACACAGAATTGGCCGAGCAGAAACCCCCGAATGTGATTGCGGATTTGTAGATGAAGATATATATCACCTCCTTCTAGATTGCCCACATCACGACACACCAAGATGCCGACTTAAATCAGCGCTAAGTAAATTAGACCGCAGACCTTTCAGTTTAAGGAAACTTTTGGGCCCTTGGCCAACAACGGCCTTGCAGAAGAGCGCTTTAAAAGCACTAAAGACTTTCTTTGAAGACAGCGGCATCGCTGGACGCTATTAGTGCTTTCATTGTTTTGTTCATTTCAATGTGACTCTATATATCAATCTGTTTGGGAATTATGTTATGTTGACTGCTTTGTTGTGACTGTGAATGATTGTTTACACGATGTATATACCACCCGCTGACTAGACAATGTGCTATTAGGCAACAGTATCGTTTGTACTTTTGAGACTTTCGATTACATAAGTGTGGAGACATTTGCCATGTATACTGTATGTACCCGCTGACCCGCTGACTAGAAAATGTGTTATTAGGCGACAGTATCGTTTCTACTTTTGAGACTTTCGACTACATAGGTGTGGAGACATTTGCCATAGTCTTCCTGTGGAAACGTTGCTTTATAAGTCCTGGTGCTTGTGTGAAATGATTATTTGATATGTAACCGTGAACCCTGAATGATGTATGACGGAACCACCCAAGAGATAAGGAGTAGCCGGTGCCTTAAATTGCGCGCCAACATCTCCTTATATCATATCAACAAAAAAAAAACAGGCAGCGGTGGCCGCATTTTGATAGGGGCGAAATACAAGCCCTAGTGCCGAGCATTGGGCCCACGTTAAGGAACCCCAGGTGGTTAAAATTAATCCGGGGTTTCTCGCTACGGCTTGCCTCGTAATCAGATTGTGATTATAGCACCTCAAACTCTTCAATTTAATGTTTTTTCATTAACGTTACCGTATCAATTACTGTCTAATCTCCTGCTTCGTTCATCCAGGAGCCACTTTCTGGTGGCTGTTCTGGTTATGCTTTGGCTTATGATTAGCTTCGATGCAAAAGCTTTGCTGCGCACGCGCGCACACACACACACACACACACACACACACACACACACACACACACACACACACACACACACACACACACACACACACACACACACACGCGCGCACGCACGCGCACGCACGCACACACACACACACGCACGCACGCACGCACGCACACACACACACACACACACAGACAGACAGACAGACAGACAGACAGACAGACAGACAGACAGACAGACAGACAGACAGACAGACAGACAGACAGACAGACAGACAGATAGACAGATAGATAGATAGATATATAGATAGATAGATAGATAGATAGATAGATAGATAGATAGATAGATAGATAGATAGATAGATAGATAGATAGATAGATAGATAGATAGATGGGTGCACGAGCAGGAAATAGCGGTGCTGCGATGTCTTTATTTGCACTCTGCAATTTTGATGAAATTTGTGAATTTCTGATGCTAGTAAGTAATATCTTATCAACAACCATTTGTAAATAGATAAGGCAGCGGGCTTATTTCATTGAGCTTTGCCGTTTCCTTGTCTTTTTCTCGCACTTGTCCTCCCTCCCCCGACCATTTCTCTCGCTTTTTCCACTGCCACCCCTTTGGTTGCTTCGAGAAAAAAAGTGTACGCTTACGCGTAACAGCGAACAAAATCGGTCTTGGGAAAATGGTGAAGTGAGTGAGATTAGGGCGCCTTGCGGGAGATACACCGTCTACGGTACACGCACCTTGTACCGGTTTCGTCGAATAACACTAACATTTCGCAAGCGGGGACAAGTGTCATCAGCGTCACCTTTCAGCACCAGACCGGCACACGAGTCGACGGCTCATGTCACGAACAGCTGCACCCGTCAGCAAGTGATCAAAGCATGCTGGCAAATGTTCAGTGCTGGTGTCAATACATCCACCTTCAACATGCCCCGTGCACAACACTATTGGCGAGGGAAACGGTGCTGTGACCTTAATGCCCTTCAGAGAAAGAAGAGGAGCAAATGAAATTTTTTGGTCCCAATGGAACAGTGGTCCCAGTGCGAACACCTTAGGTGGGCATAAGCCTCATTGCCGATAGCGCTTTCATTATGTGACGCATCAGAAGCTGCCATTAAACTCTTTCTAATGCTCGTGACGTCCATCTACCCATTTGCATGAGCATTTGCGTGATCGCATGGCAGACGGTACGGTATTTTTTGAATGGGTATCCACAGGAGCTATCATTATGTGGGATACGCGATGCGGAGGCTTTGTCCGTAAAATAACAACGTCCCTGTTGGTAGTGAGGAAAATGCGCACCTTCTTCGTATAAGTGAAGCTTCTTTTCTAGAACGCGTGTGCGAGTGCGTGTAGATAAGTGTGCGCGAGCTTCTGTAAGGCTTTCGAATGTGTGATTTGTGTTTTGTCTTCCTCTCTTTTCGTGTGTTTAAACACGTCTGTGGGTATTGCTTGACGTTCTCTTTGTCGCGCTCTCAGGTTCTTTTTTTTCTTCTTTTGAATCGGAGTGCCCACAATTTTAAGTGGTCTTTCCAATTTTGCGTGGAGTGTTGATCGTTAGCGTTCGAGATTCCAAATCTACCGAATCTTGAATGATGAATGACCTTTTAAATGGCAATGTCACTAATCAGAAGCCGACAGACGCTCTCGAATGGCGCTAACATTTTACATCATAATGAGTTATTATGAGCAGAGCATATATTTGTAATTTCTATAAGTTGGTAGTGGCGACTATAACTAACCGCACGTTAGTATTGACGCAGTGCTGTAAACGGCATTCTGATGTTCGGCGGTAGAGACTCGAAGGGGCAAATATATTATAAGCGTTGATAAAGTGAAGAAACTGTGGCCATTTTGATTCGTGGTCTGTTGCTTTGAGTTCAATTAAGAAAGTGGACTATGTTGGATGAATGGAAATCTTTGCCTGTTTTCACTTATTAGCTACAAGACATCACTGCAATGATGGATCACAGTGGATAATTCGTCACTGCTAATGAAACGATCGATATTCTGTTAGCGACAAATGTTTCATCGGTGATGAAACGCTGCCGACTGGAGACGCAAAGGAAGTGGTTTCGTTGCTCTCTCTCTCTCGCGAGGCATTGCTTTGGTGAGCAATGGATCCAGCTGAAAAGAGTGAGGCTGTGAAAATAGGCTATGGGGTTCTTGTGCATTTTAAAGAAAAGGGTGCCATACACTCCAAGCACGTCATTTGATCCCCATAAGTCGTTTGCCATAGAGAAAATGGCTGAATTAAAAAAAAAAGAAGGAAAGAAGAGGTGGTGTGGGAGACGTTAGTAAGAGCTGGAGGTATTAGCCTACAGAAATACCTTGCGCGGTACTACGGGTGACGAGGGTGCCGGTCTGACCGAGTTACGTATCATTACCCATACGACGAAGAAATCAGCACGAACTATGCACCGATCTTACAAAGTAGTCAGCGCCCGGATGAGATAAATTCGCTGAGGATCGCATGCCGTTTTTTCTAAGCGCCTAGAAAATAGACCGCCTTAAAGAACGACAAAAAAAAATAATGAACAAGAAGAAAGTCAGGATGCGCGATCGGGCGTTACGAAACTGCAGATTAACGAGAAGCATTAATTTTCGAGTCTGTCGGGAGCCATTTAAAAGTCGTTTCATTTGATGAAGCTTGCTGCCTCACTGTCACAGGGATCTTCGGTAGGTTTTGTAAGAAGTTCCGAGCGTGCTACGTCGAGAGATAACGAACTTACATAATTAGCACGGCCATCTACATTAAACGAGCTCTACTTAGTTCGCTGTTCTTTGGCTACTTGGTTGTTTTGCAAGTCACTCTAGGTCGCCATACCCTTTTCGCGGTGTGGCTTGAAAGCAAGCATTCTTTTTCTGAATGCTAGCTGTACAAAGCACAACCCTAATTGTTTCTTGCTTTGACAATCAAGCTGTCGGCATTTTAGGCTTGCATTTGCTACTTAGAAAGTGCTGCGATTTATATTTTCCCCCATTCCCAATTCTCAGCTCAGAACGAGCTTGATGACATTGTTAGCCATCACTGTTTGGCTGAAAAGTCATGTCATTACGCTTATAACATCGTGCGGCTGCTGAAGTAATTAGGTTGAAGCAAGCCGACATGCGATGTGGATGGTTCTACGATGAAAAAGAGTGAGCGACATCATTCTGTCAACGACGTAGCGCGCACGGTGTTCACGTTGTAGTCTACATAATTTTTGTCTCTAGACCTTGAGTGTTTGTTGGCCTTTGTCAGGTCACTTTTGGTGATGGTTAAGTTCATGACGTCCGTGGAGGAAAGAGGTGACAAGGCATGACAAGGTTTTTCGATGCTTATTTAGTTCCCATCATAAACATGACACCCTAAAGAAACCATATAACGACACGACATCAGCGCTTAGATGTAGAATGCTAAAAGTGCAAAACCTAGAGGAATAAAATTTTTGGCATTTTCAAAGCAGTTTTAATGCGTTAACATAAGAAGTTTCAAAGTTGAAAAAGTGTATGTGTGTGAAGCCGGTCATAGGTGTGTAAAGTGGGCCACCTGATAGAGGCAGAGAGGGGAGAGCTTACAAGGGCTTGTCAATGGGAAATCTTAGAAATCAAATTAAATAAATTATGGGTTTTATGTGCCGTAACCACTTTCTGATTATGACGCATGCCGTAGTGGAGGATTACGGAAATTTGGACAACCTGGGGTTCTTTAACGTTTACCTAAATCTAAGTACACAGGTGTTTTCGCATTTCGCCCCCATCGAAATGCGGCCGCCGCGGCCGGGATTCCATCCCGCGATCTCCGTGCTCAGCAGCCCAACACCATAGCCACTGAGGAACCACGGCGGGTGAAATTTTAGAAGAGCGCGCGCGTTATAGTAGCCAGTCAGATCTGGGAAAGAGGGAGAGAGTGCAGCGCAGCTGGGACTGGCTGCTTGACAGAGGGAAAGGGTGGCGGCGCAGAGCCGCCATCGCCTCGATTTGTTAGCGCTGAGCCGTGTTCCGTCAAGGGCTGCAGAAGATAGCGCCCACCTTGCCCTTCCTCACGCAGAACCACTTCTCTCTCTCAGCCTGCTCGGACCACCGTCAGCTACACCTCGCTCGTCGAAGAGGCCAGGCGCGTGTGGAATGAGAAATGAAATAGCAACAAACTGCAAGATCATATGTGAAGCTAAAGAGGTGTGACGTTTTGCAGTAAATGCGAGAGCAGTAACCGTGGATGCTCTCGCATTTACTGCAAAATCACTTTCTCTATTCTTTACGCGAGCCTAATCATTTTCGCAAACGACCCAGAATTGACGGGAGCGCCGACGTCCTACAAAACTACTTGCCGACTCCTAAATTTTATGCGAAGCATACTAGCCGCACAATCACGCTCTTCCTTGCTGCGCCGCGCGCGGCCGCGTAGCTACCATCTGACGTCATAACAGCTGCAAAAGCGGAGGCTCAACTCGTGCGCTCGCTTGCGGCTGCGTAGCTACGTAGCCGGGTCTCAGCTCGTGCGCTCGCCTGCATGAGTTGTTTCTTCGTCTAGCCGAACCAAATAAAGCCAAGCAACAGCAGTTCACCAGGCTAAACAGTGCTTCAACAACTAAAATAAAGGCTAGTATGCTTCGCATCCTGGGCTTAACCATAGCTAAGCCACAGCCATTTTTCGATGAAGGAATTGCTTCTACCGGCTGGCTAAGATAGGTGTCTTAATTTCCGTATACTAACTGAATGATTTAAGTAAAAAAAATAGAACCTTGTGATAGTGCGAGGCTCCATCCTAGTGCGGTTTGCTCTGCTCCGGTTGCTAGAACGTTCTAAAGGCGCACATTGCGTTCACTCCGTCCTACACGCCGTTCCATGAATAGCAGCCAACGCTGGGGAGGCTAGAGAGATTTCTTTCAATGGCTTAGTTCGCACTTGGATAAGTTCAATGTTTTTTGACCGCAGTTGAGTGCAACAGCTTTTTACAGAGGCTCAGTATTGAATGAAACTAGTTTTAATCCTCAGAAATAAACACGCCGTGCTATACGGCTGCTAGTGCGTTGTTTTAGATCACATTTTTTTTACACAATAGTATTAAGGGCCCCGTGTCGCAGAAAACATTGGCGCCGTCGTCCGGCGTCCCGCGTCCGACATCGACCGTTATTTCGGCCATAATCATTCCGGACGACGCATATCAAGCTATAGTCGGTTTCAGGTGCAACGCTGTGGAGGCTAGAGATACTTTTTGCGGTGGCTCCATTTGCGCCTAGAAATAGTTCGGTGTCTTTTGGCCGCTTTTTGTGATATGTTCTCTATATAAGATCCATTCCGAATGAAAATAAGAATTTACCTTTAGAAGCAGACAAACCATGCGCTTACTCGGCTACTAACACATTGTTTTACATCGATTTGCTTTTCGTAGTTTTTTTTATTTTCATGCCGCCGCGGCAGACTCACGTGCATGCTCGCGCGAGCAAACGCCGCTGGTGCCCAGCGAAGCATAGACGAAACGCGCGGAGTGATAAAATTTGAAGACCGCACTACTCGTGTAGCTTCCACACTGTTGCATCGGATGTAAGAAACGAAGTATTCGCACACCCATCCACGCAGCCCTCCGTGTAGGGCAATGAAGTTACTGAACTAATTGAATCTCTCAAAGTAAAGTGCGTCAGCAAAATCGCAAAGTACGACTTATTCCCAACCTGCAGGCATGATAGCGTCGGACTGTAATTTGAGTATACGAGAAAACATAATTACATTACGCGGAAACTCAAACACAAACCCCTTTTAATGCGATAGCGTTTCCCAGCTGCCGTTTGAGGTCTGTCTTAGTAGGAACGACGCGGCTCCCTCGGTTCCTCGCACACCATAAAAAAAAAAAAAGAATCGCAAAGCTCGATTCATGCATAGCATTCGCCGACAGCGTTTTCCGGTAAATATTACGGTTACATAAGCTGCAGTTGCCGGGAAGGCGCGAGAAACACTCGGGGATCTTTGAATGCTATCGCGTTCCACTCTTAAAGGCGAAGCAATGGGCGAAGCTTAAGCATCCTACAATTTTTTTTGTTATTTTCGGGCTTTTTTATTTTGCAACCCGTCGCGAGGAGCCTCACGTGCATGCTCTCGCGAGCGAACGCTGTTGGCGTGCCGGGAAGCATGGGCGTTCCGCGCGGGGTGATAACTTGACCAAACTTCTTGCGTAGCTTCAACAGCCTTCAATGCGATGTATGTTATGTATGCTATGTATGGAACGGAGTATATGCTCCCGCAGTGGAATTGTGCCGTTATTGGGACTGAAACGTTATTGAAAGAAACTTTTTCTAAGCGGGCGCGCGCGAGAAAAGAAAAAAAAATGTGGGCCGTTCCTGTGAGTATGTGCCTACGTGTCACTGTGTATGCGACGCTCTTCAATAAGCCTCTGGATGGATGGATGCAAAACTTTAATAAGGTCCTGAGGTCCGCGACTCAGCGTGCTGCGGGCCGCTCCCACGTTGGGACAGTCAGGCTTTGCCCGACCGCCGCTTCTCTGACAACAAATTAGGTGATTGGGTGCGCGTGGACTTCGCGACGGCGCTGCTAGATGGCACAGAATATCCAGAGAGAAGGTAAATAGAACTGTTTTGAGGAAGAAAAAAAATTGCTGGCTCCCTTGTAATTGAGAGTAGAAGCAAGCAGGTTAGTTGGAGATGACACCAGCCACAATCTTAAAATGGGGGTAACGCATGTTCGCAACGGGACACCCCACCACACCACGCCACACCACGCCACACCACCCCATACTGTGCACTGGTCCACATGGACGCTGTCCAGCTAGATGAAGAAAACCGGCTGATGGAGGCACGACAGGCAGCGAAAGAGGCCAGGGAGGCCGAGCGTACTGCCAAGCTAGAAGCGCCTGAAAGAGTCGCTACCAAGCGTCACAGCAAATCTCAGTTCTTGCTCCGTGATGTAGACGCAAGAGGTCACTTGTTGGGCCACCAGTGAGCTGAGGGCTGGCTTCACGGAGCGTTCACTTGCCAAGGTTGCCTGCGTGACGTAATGCCATCTCTTTTTCCTTCGTCTACGAAGGCAAAGCAGCACTTCCACATGCGTCCGGCGCCCCGCCACAGAGCAGCTCGGCAAGCACAGTAGATCCGCAGCTAATTCCATTTCCAAGAATTGAAATGTGTGGTGCCCTGTACCTACCTTTTGAACGTCGCCATTGAAAATGACGAATAAAACTTCAGCGTACTGGAAGTTACAGCATGAGCGATATTGTTAACAAACTTTACTCGGACGCAATATTTTTTGTTACTTGTTGTGGAGTAACTATAGCGTGTGCAATGCGGTCCTGTACAAAGGGTGGGGAGATCTCGTTTTATTGTCGCGACTTGCCTGCATGTTCTCGTTTGAATGTTCAGATAAAGGCTCTGGTTATTGGCTCAAGGTAACTCGGAGGTCACAGACAACGGGAGCTAAAAGCATTTCATGCTCAAAGGTTTTCAGGGAATGTATACAAAAGTGCTATAACGAAAAGCATATGTAGCATACCTGTATAACTCAAGCAGGCTAGGTGACTATTTGTCATCGTCGCATTTCAAATGACGTGCTAAGTAATCATCAGAAACACGAGAAGCGACCCTCTTCATCACTAAAGGTAGTTACTTTAAATAACTGTTTTCATCCCAGCTAAAATGTAAGATTGCTCTGAGTGCTATCGCACAACCTTTAGAGGATGCACCATAGAGAAATAAAAAAAAGTCTTTTTCTTTCTCTATGGACGCACAATGCTGGACGTTAAGTGGGTGTCGGGGTTAACTTTTAAGCAAGAAATGCCTTTAGCCGTTATCAGGGCAGTCAAACGAGAATAATCAATTGGTTGCGAACGGGAAACCAATCAAAACTTGAGAAAATTTGTTCGCTGGCCCCAGCCTTTTCTACAGGACTTCATTATAAACGCTAGTTAGTGCCCATACAAATGACAAAAAAGTGTTGCTTTCGAGTTCTTCCTAATGTTTGTTCAGAATATCACTCAAGCTGTAACTTCTAGTACGCTTAAGTTTTATTCGCCCTTCCAATAGCGACGTTCAATAGGCAGATTGTCGTGACGATTGTCGATTGACGTGATTGTCATCTTATGGTGCTAAGACAGGGTTGCCTGTTCAACTCCAGCAGTCCGCTGGTTATGCGGCTCGAGAGATTGCGCCACGCTGCGTGACCAAGCCGGCAGCGTCCGGCGCGCAGCTGATGGCTGTTTGGCCAAGGCGACACTTGCAATGAGGTTCAGTTCAAAAACAGGTTCGTGTGGTGTGATGTGGTGGGGTGCGCCGTTGCAAACATGCATTATACCCGTTTTAAGATTGTGGCTAGTACCATCTCCAACCAATATACTTTGCCGGTAGCCATTTCATGCTTGCATCTATTCTCGATTACGGGACATCCATAATTTTTTTCTTACTTTATGGTGTCGTTTGTAAAGTCTCTTCTTTCCGTGCTCCATTTTTTTGGCAGACCACCACGGCTGATCAATCAATCAATCAATCAATCAATCAATCAATCAATCAATCAATCAATCAATCAATCAATCAATCAATCAATCAATCAATCAATCAATCAATCAATCAATCAATCAATCAATCAATCCTTTAAAGAATATCCTGAATGAGCTAAGCCTGTATGGGGGAAAACCAACATGAAAAGCATTCGAGGTTGTCGATCCGCTAAAGGCGCATTTTCGCTTCCGAATGAGCCATCAGTTTTCAAGAACAAGCGGGAAATACGCTGGAATGGCCACACCGTAAGGGGCTGCAGCGCGCTGCGCGGCGCTGCGTAGCGAAGGGCGAGTGTTTAAACTGCAGTCCTGCACGTTGACGCGTGAGAGCCGAGCGGAACCCTTGTTGAGTCGCACTAGATGGGCACCACGTGCCTAAAAGGCAGCTGTTCGTTGTAAAACCGTCGCAAAGGAACAATTTCAAACCGACAAAACCACTTCTCAATCCACGCGCTGCTGGCGCTGTTAGATCCAGTGCGTGTCCCAGTGAGTAAAAGGCCTTTGGGGCCAACGCTGCAACCAAAACAGCAGCGCAGTTCGCGGGAGTTTCCCGCGAGCAGTTTCCCTGCGCACGCTGCGCTGACTTCAAAGCCGCGCGGTCTCCCTGCAGGAGACGCAAGCTTCCCCACACTGCGTCTGGGGGCATGGCGCCAGACGAAGCGTGACCTTTCGGAAAGGTTACCCCTGTATCCAACCACGCTTTACTCTTTTCTTATTGCTGCGTCCCATAACCAGCTGCCTTCTCTGCCATTGTTTGAATAAAATTTTCATCGAGCTTTACAATGGGTTCTTAGATTTCATGGTCTATTACTTAAGGTTTTTTGCAAAATAAAACTAAAATCTCTTGTGGTTGTGAAAACGCCTTTTCGGTTGTTTGAGTTGTGGCTTTGCTCAGATATAAATTTAACATTGAGAGCTGAGGGGGTGGTGGCAGGATGATTAACGGTTCGTAGGAAAAAAAAAATTCTAGGCGACCCTAATATTTGACTTAGGTGTCTCTTAGTGGCACTCGAACCTCGGCGTTGGGTCTCTTTACGCTAGCATTAGGCGAACGTAATGCTCAAACAGAACTCGGAAGCAACTGTTTTCTATTAATTAGCCGATTAAATGTCACACTATCTTCTTGTGTGTTACGTCATTAGTTACGCCATTACTACCGTTTTCTTCTTCCGGGCTTCCAGAAATTTCGCTAGAGTTGTGCTCCCGTGGCGGGTCCCTACTACAGTCCACGATTCTGTGCTTTGGTGTGCGGTAATCATCCATTTATAATTAATTCTAATTATTCCAGACACTTCAGTAATTCAACTTGTCACTGAACTTATGATCTGATATCATATCTATAATAAAACCTATAAATTTTGTACTGTACTAGTTCATCTTCTTTTTTTTCTGGTTTATTTTGAATTTGCTCCCTCGTCGTCTAAAGAAATGAACCGGAAGTGCTGCGCAAGAAACGAGAGTGTCACTCGATCCTCGTGCCACTACAAATTGAACATAAGCTCCCAGAAACTTCCTACAAAAGAATTTTTTATCGTACCTCTGAGTCTTCAGGTCACTATCGCTATCTTTACAAAACTGTGTTCATAATGTGCAGTCTCCGAGCCGGGGGCTTGAATATGGAAACCGGTTCAAACATTTTCTCAGGGTGTTTAGCCTTAATATATATTTATGAATATTGAATTCTCATTTCCTTTTCTTGTAATTTCTGATGGCTTACTGCGAAACATCGCAAAAAATATCACTTATATCAGCCTAATTGGGTCATTCCACGCCAACAGTCCCTACCTTGGCGCTCGACCAACAGTGATTTCTTTGAAAAAAAAAATTCAGGACTATCTATTTAAAGCAAGAAGCCTTTCTTTGAAGAATTGTTGCGAAATAAAATTTTCAGCTCCGCTAGGAACATGTGAAGTTTTTTAGACAGGTCAAAAGTATGAGTCGTAAAACGCATTCTCAAAAAATGTTCTCTTCTTAAATTAGGTGAGCACACATTTTTTCCCTGAGAATAAAGATAGGCCTTTAACTTAAAAAAGGTGTTATCGTTCTTTAATTTTCCGTGTGTTCTTATACAGCGCTAAATATGCAAAATTTTGTGCATATCGGGAATTTTTTTGCAGAAAGATAACTTTTATGCAAAGGTTATATTTCGCAATAACTAATTACCAGCAAGTTGTCCAGTAAGCGAAAAATAATTTGGGACGAATATAACGTAAAATAGCCTGTACAGGTGGTGACAAAGTTGCAAAAAAGTTAGTTTTAGCCTATGTTTAGTCATAAATTTACCACTGAGGTGTTCAGGTTAAAAACACGCTAAATAGTGTATTTATCAGAAACATCCCTTTTCTACAAACTGAAAAACTTTTATCGAATTAAGTTTTGTTTTAAGCAAGAAATAAATTTTTGAATTTGTGTTATACCTGTCTCAGTGCTTACACGTGTTTGCCCTTCGTAGGAACGCGTCCTAGCGGTAAGTAGAACTTGCGCAGACGCAAAATTTCCTGAGCCAACGGAGGAACATCTAGACAAGATAATCAGCTCCTCAAGTTTTTATTTGAGTGCTTTATTACAAATTATTAGCCAAACCAATAAAAAACGCGAGCCCCAATAGAGCACATTTAAGCGGATGTCGCCGTACACCGACGGCCTGCATAGCGTCGTCACGGGGCATCGGAAAGGTATGCTGGTGAGTACAAAGTGCCGTCACGTACACTAAGATTTAGAAATGGGCGAGAACTTTGTGAATAAGAAAACAATCTGTTGCTTTATTACGACGGATATGTAGCAAATATCAGCCAACACAATCGTGTTTTAGCGACCATGTTATCAATGATGTCAGAGGAGTGATGGCGACTCGTCATTAAATGTTTTGGCATGTTTAAGTTCAAATGACTGCATTTAAAAAGATGATGGAAATAAATAAATAAATACGATGAGTTGCTCGCTTCCTCTACCTTTCTTGTTAAATGTTAAATTCAGACCGAATGAGGCAGTCCGCTGACCTTTGTGAAGCGCTGGATTTAACATCCGGTCTGCAATAACTGAAGAAAAAATTGGGAAGGTTCGTTAGAGCTATCGACTGTAAAAAGGCTGCGCCTCGCATCAGCGGTTCTGCAGCTCGCCGGAGTAGATGGGCGCGAAGTTTGAACTCGCATTGTTACGAACCGCCGGAAGTGTGTGCTGTCGACGTGCGTGAAAACAAAGCCTACGAAACTTCTGTAGCAGTTTTAGTGAAGCAGACGCACTCCTGTTTTTTTCCGTGGCACGTTGAAGAAGACGACGAAGACCCGCGCCGTGATAGTTTGAGTGAATATGTTGCTGGCTGACACTCACCTTCACAGACCTAAACACAACTTTCAAGCTTACACACTTGCACTCCAATGTCAGGTTTCTTTCGCGAATAAGATGTGCTGCGAAAAAGACACCGGTGGAAAAATCTTATCTCACTTTTCAGAGACCGAGAGCAGCAGCGAAAGCTTCGTAAGCACGGTTGCTATGGCAATGTTGACAGTTGAGGTACCTATCCCAGTGCTCCTCTGTGGAAAACAGCACGTGACTACCGCCACACTCTCTCTAATACGTTCGGGCTGGTCGGGGCCTGTGCTGGGTTTCCTGCCTCCATGTCGGATGTAATAAACGTGTGCGAAATCAATAGCACTTTTTTTTTATTCCTACGTTCCGACATATGAAAGAATGAGTGCGACCACTCTAAACACGCATATACAAAAAGACTATTAGGCACAATCGCGAAGAAAAGTATCTGATGCCCCTCTTATTATATAACACTAAAGTGGCACAGTCAAAACTGTAATCCTCTAGGCGGATCTGGATGAGTCCTTCCACGCTTCACCATATATAGTCTGACTTCTCTGGCAGATATCACCAATAAATGTTCTGATGTCTTGCTAGAGCCACTACAGACTACACTACATTGTAGCTGTAGGTACCGGAAATACTTGCACTTGAAATCTCCCTCCTTTTATTTAAACCAATTACTGTGGCCTGTTAATGCCTCAGAGACGTCATTCTTACCTTATTCTGAACAATGCTGCAAAAAGACTACCAAGGGAAGTGCAAGCATAGAAACATACTAGGTTTGGGGTGAAAAAAATATAATGCATCTGAGTAGCATAAGAGCGCGTTTTAGGATTATAGCCGCAACCTTTATACAGTCGATAGCCCTAACGAGATTTTCCATTTTTTTCTTCAGTTATCGCAAACTGGATGTTAAATCCTGCACTTCACAAAGGTGAGCGGACTGCCTCATTCGGTCTGAATTTAATATTTAACAGTAAAGACAGAGAAAGCAAGCTACTCACAGCATTTATTTATTTCCATCATCTTTTTAAATGACGAGTCGACATCACCTCCTCTAACATCATTGCTAACATGATCGCTAAAACACGGTTGTGTTGGCTGATATTTGCTACATATTTGCCGTAATAAAGCAACAGATTGTTTTCTTATTCACGAAGTTTTCGCCCATTTCTAAATCTTAGTGTACGTAACTGCACTCTGTACTCACCGGCTTAACTTTCCGATGCCGCGTGACGGCGCTATGCAGGCCGTCGTTGTACGGCGGCATCCGCTTAAATGCGCTCTATCGGGGCTCGCGTTTTTATTGGCTAGGCTAATAATTTCTAATACAGCACTCAAATAAAAACTTGAGGAGCTGATTATCTTTTCTAGGTGTTCCTCCATCGGCTCAGGAAATTTTGCGTGGGCGCAAGTTCTACTTACCGCTAGGACGCTTTCCTACGAAGGGCAAACACGTGCAAGCACTGAAGCATGAACAGATAGTCCTAATTTTTTTTCAAGGAAATCACTGATGGTCAAGCGACAAGATTGGGCCAGTTGGCATGGAATGACCCAATTACGATTTCATATAGAAAGTCTTAGGACGAAAATAGATTTTTGTTGCTACCTTTTTTCTGCTTAGCTTAAATACTAAAGAAGAAATGGACATGAGGGAGAAGGTTATTAACGTTACCTCTGAAGAAAACTAGCGAACTCTGACAAGAAGCCTTGTTAAAAGCGGCTAGCATCTGCTACAGAAAGGCACGAAGCTTGTCATATATATAATGTAGAAGAAATAGTACGACGTACGTTTAATAAGCACAGTATATTGGACTGACGTTTCGGCTGGTGGACCAGTGGTAAGCCTTTGTGAATGTGACTTTGCACACTACACACACACACACACACACACACACACACACACACACACACACACACACACACACACACACACACACACACACATATATATATATATATATATATATATATATATATATATATATATATATATATATATATATATATATATATATATGAGCCATTTCACACGCCAGCCGTCTCTCAGGTAGCGAGCCAGCGTGCCGACATTGACAGCGTTGTAATTATAATTGTTCGCGTCGCGGGGCATTAGCTGCGCTGCACGCTAGAAAATTTTGGTTTAACAGTGATTCATAACTGTCGATTCACCTCAAAGACGAGAAAAGCTTGCACGATCAGAGAAAAGCGACAATTATTGGCAGTGATCTTTTTGATGAACATCAACTGCAACGAAGTACGACGGTAATGTTCTTTAAAAAGGGCTCCTTGGTGATGCTGTAAGAAAAAAACGGCACCTTTCCTAACAAGAAAAGCAAAAGAGACCACTAGATCAGAAGAAAAAAAAAATAATGGCAACTCGCAGCCAACCCCCATACGTTAAACGTAGGCCGGAACATTGCTTTTCTTGTGTGCAGAAAGCTAGTATTACGTAATGGTGCTTTTATGTTTTTATTATTATTCATGCGACTTCGTCATTATTTGGCAGAACACCACCCCTAGGCTGTCTCCGACATCGGCACACGTTGGGGTGCGTGAAAGAAGAGAATAGCTAGAAACTTTTCTTTTTACGTACTACGGCCCCTAGAATGGGAATACTTGGAATACAGTAAAGATAGAAAATAACTGCAACAAACAAACAAACAAACAAACAAACAAACAAACAAACAAACAAACAAACAAACAAACAAACAAACAAACAAACAAACAAACAAACAAACAAACAAACAAACAAACAAACAAACAAACAAACAAACAAACGAACAAACAAACAAACGAACGAACAAACAAATAAACAAACAAAGAAACAAACAAAGAAACAAACAAGCAAGCAAGCAAGCAAGCAAGAAGCAAGCAAGAAGCAAGCAAGAAAGCAAGCAAGCAAGCAAGCAAGCAAGCAAGCAAGCAATAGGCTGATTGCTCACGTAGCCAAACAGATAAGACTGCAGAAAAGTGGCAGCGGCCCTTAGTTACCTGAACATAAACGTGTGCTGGTTCACGGATGGTCTGGAGTGCGCAGCTCACGTTTTGAACATGGCCTGCGCAATGGTCTGTTTACGTGCGCAGTCTGCTTTGTCAGCGCGAGTGCTGATTGCCCACACAAATGCGACTTTGCTCACTGCTCTAAAAAATCTTGATGTCACCTTTCAACGTGCGTTCGGGCTCAATAATTTCTTTCCGTTTCTCCTAACGGATAAAAAGACAACAGATACCACATGTGTCCTCGAGGGTGCATACTATTTCGCAGTTAACGCCAGCCACGGCCTCGCTTTCTTTTCACTGCATACATATTCTTGAATTTGCTGCAGTGGGGTTTTATGTGCCTTCGCGTGGCCAAAAGAAGAAAAACAAAGAGAGCATCAAAACCTGAGAGAAACAAACTTCGTAAATGTTATTATTCCCCGCGAAAGAATGGACTCCTGGCCACAAAGACAACACGGTAGCAAAAGAGGCAGTTATTTGACCGACAGCGATCTAGTGCTTAAAGCACACGGTTACGAGCGACCATCTCTTACTGTTGTCGAGGTCAACCTCTGTTTATGTTCACAAGCAAGGCCTGCGCAAGCTTCTCTGTAATGAGGCTCATCAAATATACTTGCGGCTGTGAAATGCGGTTAGCTTGCTGCTCTCATTCTACCTTTAGTTGTGCTGCGCCAGCCACGCCTTCATAGCGCTCTGTTGTGCACTGTTTACGTAATATACGCACTTTTCTGGCAGTGCAGCTCGCGACTGTTGCAGCTTCCTTCTGTTGTTGCAGTATGGCTAACTCGGGAGTACAGACGATCTATGACTGCACTAGGCCGTAAGGCAACAAGCGCTGTAAATGCGGCCTGCGTCAGTTTGTGTTCCCTCGAATTTGTGACGTCGCGTGACAGGCAGGTGAAGTGGCTGCAGCCCGAAAACTTTTCAGCAATAGCCGAGGTCTAATGCGAAAAGGCGTCGAATGAGAAATGACTATTTTTCTTTTGTTTGGTACAACTGTGCATACTCAGTGTGTTCACGTCATATCAGACGGGCAGCTATCGTGGTTTTCGTGACGTCACGTGACGGACAGGTGAAGTGGGGGTGGTTCCAAAAAGTTTTTGACCAATTGCAGCGGGCTTATTGCAGAATTGAAATAGAAAAGTTTGGAAAAGCTTTAGATGATAGCGCCCCAGGTCAAAATGAAACTCATAGAATGGCACATCACGACCTTCTTTTTTGTTAAATTACAAAACATGACACAATGCGCAATTTCTACATGGCGCCACTTTTGAAAGACCAATGCACAAAAGAAGCGTCAAACGAAAGTTTTAAGCAAGAATGCGTCATGATGTGGACTTCACATAGGTAGTAAAAAACCTGGCGATAGCGCTCGGTAGACACCCTCGACACAGCTGACTAGTGGGAGCAACGACGCCTCCGGCGTGTCTTGGCAATCTGCGCACAAAGCTGTAGCGTCCAAAACCAGACTCGGCGTTTATCACGCTGCAGATTGTCGCCATTACACAGGCAATATTCCAAATGCTGGACTCGAGCTTTAAGTCAGCCATGGCTGGTATAAATAAAAAATTTGCGCAACCAAGCCAAAAATAATACTATTCAATAAGTGAACAGCTGTTTCAAAACTCACTTTATATATCTGAGCCACGCGAAACTCGCAGTGATCATTTTACAGGATCACTGCGAGTTTCTCGACATGCCACTTTAGCAGCATGTCGAGCGCTTGGACTTCATTTGCTACACTGCACGCGGCACACTTTCTTGCCAAGCTATCGTGCAGCCAGTTCCCATTTTGCTCTCTTAGGGTTACGGCCCAGCAAGTACGTGCTTGTTTGACGTCTAGTTAGTGCCTGGGTTCAATAGCAAGAGAAATACTCATGGCCATGCGCTGACGAATTTTGCTCTAGATCATATTAAGACCAGCTACACGTCTCACTGTCATATTTACACTGATGGCTCAGTGACACCTACCCCATCTGCCATTGGTGTGTAGGTTCCGCCTTCGAGTGTTGTGATCAACGCCACTCTAAGTCACCGCAAGTCAGCTACAGCTAATGAACTCACTGCACAGCCGGCAGTTCTTGTTTACATCACAGACCTGAGAATTCAGTCTTGGGTCATCTTCTCCGACTCAAAAGCGGCACTGCGATCCCTGAAGTTGCCACGCACGCCCGAACAACTAGTCAAGGACATGAAACACCTATGCGTCAGAACCTGAGAACTGCACCACAGCGTTGTGCTACACTGTTTATCAGCCTACTGCGGTGTACAAGGCAACGTACAGGCTGACTGCGCTGCCAAAGCTGCACATAATTTTTTTTTAATTATGGGGCTTTACATGCCAAAACCACTTTCTGATAATGAGGCACGCCGTAGTGGAGGACTCCGGAAATTTCGACCACGTGGGGTTCTTTGACGTGCACCTAAATCTAAGTACACGGGTGTTTTCGCATTTCGCCCCCATCGAAATGTGGCCGCAGTGGCCGGGATGCGATCCCGCGACCTCGTGCTCACCAGCCCAACACCATAGCCACTGAGCAACCACGGCGGGTGCTGCACATGATACTTCGAGAGAAATGGTCTAGATACCTGCCTCGAGAAAAGACGCGGCGATGCTATTATCCGCACACGCTTGGCGTATCTACAGAAAACTAGGCAATAGTGATGTCGGCCACATTATTGCCGAGCACGTCCGGCCGATGGGAAACAGTTCCTTCGAGCGAAAAGATTTGTGACCGCGACCCTATGCATAAGTTGCTCTGGCCGACACTGCCCGCTTGCGTTTTGTTTTGAGTAGAAAACCAGCTAAGTGTCGTTGCGTGGCACTTGATTTCCACGGTGCGCAAACTGTTCGGTATAGAAAATGAATAATTCATTATATAGGGCCCCTTTACAGACAGAAAGGGAATAGAAATTAAGAGGGAAAGAAGAATTTACCCATATTGCACCCTTGCAATGTTAACAAAGGAAGTAGAAAAGAAGCCCATGATTTCGAACCTGAAAGAAAGTAGTTCAAATACAGCACACCGAGCAACAACTACAATCTCACACGTCTTCTCACTCACAAGAATGCATGTGCTTCATGTTTTTTGAAGCATCGACATCTGTTGGCTTAATCTTTAGCTTGTGCTTCGTATGAATAATTTCTGCTCGCATTAAATATGCTGCGATTTATTAAGTCTTCTTCCTAATAGCTCGCCTTAGTACCAGGGTCTTGACTGCCACGTACGTGTAAGAAAAATAAAAATAAATTGTCACAGCGACGTCGCCTCTCTCAAACAAAGGCTCCAAGGATATCGTGCTGTTGCAAGATTCTAAAGACGCCCGAAGGGCCAAGAACCCGGCCCTGCTTTCGCAGTATTGCTGCAGGCGGCGGATAATCGAAACGGCGTTTCTGATTTATTCCCCGAGCGTCTCAATCATGCTCGCCTGAGGGCACGGGAAAAGCTCTAAGCTGAAGCATACTATCTTTCGTTCCGAGCCCAACAAAGCCTTCCAAGGCACAGTCTGCTGCTATCGACTTCGCCGAGCCGCTTCCCGCACTCGGCATAATCGAATCAGTCGACGTTTCGATCGGAAGCCTAAGGCAGACGAGAGTGAAAGAAGGCCAGCGAGACTTCGGCGGTTGACTGAGACATCAGGGGCGGGCGGAAAGCGATCGCGCGAACGACCACCAAGGGTTCGTCTGGACATGAGGCTGCTCGGATCTATCTCCGGTTGTCAGCGATGGGTGACATGAGCAATCATAGCGGGGAACTCACCACAGAAAACAAACGGTTTTGCTAGTGGGGATAGGTGCAAAATAGCAAAGTGATTATGGCATGTCATAACGTATTAAACGGTATAAATAGGTAGATAAATTATCGCGCATGTTTAAAGCTTTCTCATACACGCACGGCACGCGTACGTGTATGCAAACGGCGGAGTATTTGACGGTGGGTACGCTAGACAACCCGTTATCCCCATTCATGTTTTCTTGAAATGGCTATAGGTAACAAGTATAGCTGACATTGCAGTAGGTATGTCATGCAGAAGAAACGCCCGTAGAAACAGTGGAACACGATCGCCTCTGGAGCATATAATTTTTTTTAGGAAAGTATATAAGCTGGTAGCCTTTGTCTGGTGCGCTCGTGATAATGAAAGCAAGAAAACTGCTTCGAAATTTTTCGATCAAGTTGGCTAGAGAGATAGCCCTCACCCTGTACTAATCAGAAGATTGGTGTACATCGAGCCCGTACAGAAAAATTCAAATACAGCCATATAAAATGAAATATATATTCATATAACATGCACATGTTGAAATCAATGTTGAACGAAGCTTTTGTGAAGTGGGTAATTAATAGGAGCGTGAAAATATTGGAAAATTTTGAATAACAATTTGATTCGATTCGGTCTGCGAATCGAATAGTCACCATTAGTAAATGCGAATATTTTCCGAATACATTTCGAATACTTCAAAACGTCAACTTTACTCAATTAAACATAAAATTGGAGCAAAAGTACGGTAAACTCCGCCCCTCCCCCTTCGCGGGCCTAGTGTAGACACAGCACATGAGAACTTGCACAGCAGAGCAGGCTACGTCGCTTAAGTAGCCGTATTTCACTGGCTGTATACAGGGATAATTCGTGCTTACTCAAGAGTCCTGTGCATGTGAAAAAAAAAAAACTACTTGTTTGCTCCTAACGCTGCATTTGCGCTTTTAATAAAAAACGCTTCGTAACGTACTATGTAATGACGGAAATTTACAGGGAGATTTAACAATACTAGGACGTGAACATCCTTTTATATTAGTTGTGATAACGGCTGTTCATTTTTCGAAAACTATTTCAGAACTATTCGATATTCAATTGGATTCGCTTCTGACAATATTCGATTCGTATTTCATTCAGTCTGGAAAATCCCTATTCGCACAACGCCAGTAATGAAATACCGTGTAACTAAACGCGATGCGTACAATTGTCTTTATTTGCATCCATGCAAGAGGTAATGAGTTCTTTTTTTGTGTGTTTGGGGACAGCGCCCATCTCAACATCATTATGTGCATTGTTTTATGTTACGCAATACACCGTCCAAAAGCTAAACCATAATGCTAAAACCAATTCGGGTGGACGGACGCTGTAAGACATCGACGCAGCTACGTCCCGAGTACAATCGGGACGTAGCTGGATTAGTGGACGCATCAAGGCGATGCTTGATGCGTGTAGGTGTCTGAAAGGGAAGGAGGCGTAAACAAGGGAAGCTTCGCTCTGAAAGGGGAACAGCTGTATTGCCTCTATAGTGCTTCTTGTAGTTCCCTCCTTATCCCAGAGGATCAAATGTACTTACGGACGTACAGTTACTTTCGCATCTTGTCCATTTTCTCAAGAAGAGAGCATTCCGCTTGTCTAGGTCGTTGTGGCTAAGGAAAAAAAAAAGAACGAGTGGCAAGAGTTACTGCTGTACCCAGCCTAACTAAGGCACGTGGAATATTACCCCACCCGATCCCTGCCTTTTAACGCTCATGCTTTGAACACGTTAACTCTGGGACAAGAAGTAATACGCTTGCGCGAACGAACACCGCAGACCACAAAGTCACAGCACCGGACTTCTAGTGGATTAGCATGCTTTACACAGAAGCTGCAAATGGCCCAGTCTCACACCAAGCAAAGAACACCGCAGTGAAAAGCCGTGCGATCCAATTTGCTCGCAGTAATTCAAACACTTTTCTCCAGCTTCCGCCATAAAACTCGGATATAGGTAGTAGCATATACTGGCTAAGAACGATAGCCTAAATTGACTACACGTGGCGCAGTCGCTGACATAAAAGCTTTCACCTGCGCACGTTCTGTAGGAAGCCCAATAATCTTATAATCAGTTTCTTTTTCCCTCGTTCTCCATGCAACTCGTCTCGCAAGCTTTCATTTCTCTTTCTGAGATAGCGCACGTGGACGCCAACAAGAGTTTTCTTTAGCGCGTTTAACGGAGCTATAGCCAGAGTAACCAATACTCAATTACCGCCTGCTATTCTTTTCAGAAGAACACTTGCCTATACATCACCCAAGTCTAGGAGAGATTACACGTTGTAGTGGTCCGGTTGCTTTCTCTTATATGTTGCCTTGTTATGAGAGTGGCAGATTACATGGGCAAAGTAGACTAAAATGTTTCTTGTGTTTCTTGCTTGGAAAATATGGTGGAAACGACGAGCTGAATTTTGTTTATTTCATAAGAAATGTTTGCCACAGGCTTCAGTTAGCGTATGTGTCGGCCGTCATGACTTGCATCGGCGTGCTTTTACAAACCGCTCTATCATATAGGGTGAACTATGAACACTGGGCAACCATTACCAGGCCGAAAAACACTCGTATTATAATAATACAATTGTGTGAGTGTTGAAATGGCATTATCATGCGAAAATTCTAGATCGCTGTTGAGACATACTGCACTAGCTTGCTGAAGCTCAAGTGATTATTTGCCTGAAGCTCAGCGTTCACGTAGGCATATCAAGGGGTACCTTTACGTGGAACAAGAAAGTGTCATAAAATAACGTTGCGCAAGTGATATATATACCGTAGTTTTATGCTATTAGATGTTTTTGAGGTTTATTCTAGTTGGACAGAATTTTAACCTGAGCCGGAACAGGCTTAGAACTCTTTTCACTCGTAAAACGTCCGCATACAGTTCAAGAACGTAGACTTTAACAGATGTTTACCTTGGTAAACGTAGATTTTAGAAATGGTGTCAGTCAACGAATACCGTTATTACCATGGCTAGCAAAAAAAAAAGAGCAAAAGCAGTGAGGCTGAATACCATGGTCGTAATGAATACTGTATGTCGAAAGGAACGATTGATGGGTTATAAAAGGTACATCAATGTGTGCTATTACAAACATAGTATAACGTATAATGTGCCAGGATCACGCACTATATAAAGAAAGGAAAACATATTGGAATACTCCATAAAACGTCTCTTCTACATCGTTCATTATGAAAAAGAATTGCATGAAATATTTTAACACACGAATACGATGTAGTCTCATGTTAGTCTCTCGCTTAGATTTCAAACCTTATTGAAATCGTGGTACGTTGCAGTGTAGAGCGAAAAAAAAAACGAGGAAGCTTTTGATGCGAAATCGTCAAATAGCCCTGTTGAGCGAAAACGCCGGCTTCTTCTATCTGGAAAAGCAAAGAACGACGCCTATATTTCCATTGGCTGCGACGCTACGTAACGAGTGCACCTCGACGAAGCAGAGCTGTAACGTTAGCGCACCGTGTGTTAGGTTACGGAAGAGTGCATCAAGGCTACGCTACGTCATCCTCGTTCTCGCACTCGAAAGCCTGTGTTATCCGCGCGTTCCTTGTCTACGCGAGCTCTCGCCTGCCTCCTAAATGAGTCTCTGTAAGGCCTAGTCAAAAACGCGCCAAGCCAACGCCTCCTAGATAGCAGGCCTGCGCACTCTGCTTTATGACGTCATGCTACCTGGACCAAAATTCCCATTGCCAAGCCCGGCGTGATGAAAGCGGTGACGTCAATATCACTGTGGCTTACTCGGGAGCATCCACATTTAATTCTATGGCAGTCGAGCACGGTAGTATGGCGTCACGGATCAAGCACACCGGCCTTGTGCTATCTAGGAGGCGTCGGTCAAACTTTTCAACGCGCTCGCTTGCTCGCGAGTGCATAACTCGAACGATCATTCAGCGACGTTCAATTGGACGTTAATACTTTCGCATTCACACCTCAGAAGACCTACCTAGGTGTCCTCGGATTTTTTCTTCTTTAAGCACTGGAAGAATGGAATAGAAAATTGAATTAGCACCAGATTCATTATCTAGCACAAAGTGTTGCTAAGCTGTTCAAATAATTATTTTTTCGGGATGGTGCCACTCTGAGTACACTGAATATGCATACCGAACACGTTGAAATTCGAAATACTTCGAAACACCCGCCACTTAACCATTCTGTTGCCACGAAATGCCGGATACGAGTATATTAAAAAAATTATATCACCAGGAATCTAGCGTTTATAAGCAACACAAACTACTCCTACAGAGTTCGCGACTATTGCAATCTCCTAATTTCGATATTATGAAGCTGTTACTAGCACGAATGGCAGCAATTGGGCCAGTCGCGGCCCTCGGGAACTCACGAAGCACATTCCAGAATACTTACGCTGGACATGAAGCAGTCTTTCGGCTACAACTGTAGCCTGTGGTACTGCTGTTTCTTTTTTTCGTGACAGTTGCCTCCTGCTTCGCACAATCGCACTGTCGTAGGTGTGCCGGCCAGGCCGAAATAGTGTACCTGTATACTCAACCTATTTAGAACATGGCGGATGGCAGTTGCTGCTTCGAATCATGATCCCCAAGGGCGCTATCCGATCCCTCCGGGAGAACACAGTATTCCGCGCATCAACTTGCTAGTCCACGGCAGATCTATCACGTCTCATCAGGTGACAAAAGTGCGCATTATTTCAACCACAAGATCCGTAATACGCGGCCACACTCGACGAACACTAGTCTGACATTAAGCAAGTTAAACAGACTTTACTGCCGGAAAATCAACAAACGGGTTGTCGTCGATGACGATTACAGTGTAACACTTAATCGCTGATGATCGTTTACGTTTAAGAGCACTGGGTGAATAATTTTAACAATTCTAAGCACAGGTGCCGCAGTTATCGTGCCTGGAGTTTGAACAATACTGATGTAATTGCTGACTTAGCGAATGCCAAAATAAATTAGACGATGCCTAAAATTCACTCTAAGAAGAAAAGAAAATGGCGCGCGTGTAGGGAATTGCCTGCCAAACGAAGGAGTAATGGCTGTTATGCGAGTATTGACAATAAAAAAAGTATTTGTGAAGTTATCTATGTAAATCTGTATACTAACCATCTGGTTTCATTGCCGTTCTTCGAGATACAACGAAGGCCTATTAATTAACATCGAGTAGCCCAAATGTGTACTCAAACAGAGAAGTTGGGGAAGCGAGGGCAGTGTCGGAAGCTATAGTTCATTTCCCACAGATGTCCTATTATACGGTGTTATTGCAAGACAGTGGGGGAAAAGCTTGCGTTGTAAAATCACGTCCACTTTACGTTATGATGCAAAACCAAAAGAATTATTCATAATTAAAGAATAAAATAAAGTATATATAGAGCACGATAACTATAAAAAGGAAAGCGTAGCTTGACTATATATGCGAGTGGGCTGCGTATCGCAGAAGTAATTTGGTACAAAAGGAGCAAGAAAACAAAATGAACATAAGCATCACAGTAACTAATCGCCGCTTTAAGGAATTAAAATTTCTAAAACGAGGTTGCGTTTTTGGTTCGATGCCATTCTTAGGGGATACAACATGCCTGAAGTTCACAGGCTCTATACCATGCTATATCATTCCTGGAAGTCCATGCGCCGGTTAGTCTTAGCCTACGAATGAAACTTGTGAAAGAAAGGGACGCATGGGCGCAGAATATAAGCAACAGGTAACTTCACATTATCCATGCCTTCACCATAGTTGGCTTGTGGGCGGTCTCTAAAGAAGTACTAGAAGTACTAGCAGGTCCGTAAGGTGCCTCTGGTAGCTGTGCTGCATGTCTCATGACATCGAAAAATAAATTGTGAAACCCATTGTAGTTTGCACATGACGCAGTTGACTGGTCTGTTAATTGCGACGTTAATGCCTTTTTGCGTCAAGTATAAAAAAAACTAAAATGGCTTGGTTAAGACGATGTACGGGATGCATAGCAACATTCATAAGCCATTTCCCCAGCCATGTTCTTGACATGTTTGCATAAGACCGAATTACATTATGGACGACTTTAAAAGGAGTGCTCTCTTCCATTTATGTGTGATTGTTCTTGAGTTTTACGAAATCCTCGAGTGTTAAGACGCACTTTACTTGCTTGCTGATTTGTTTGAGGGCTTGCGTATTCGGGATTCAGCATTATTTATTGAGCGCCAGAAATTGTGTTCAGGAGCTAATGTCGACACCGGTTAAAAGAAGTGACGTTTAACACACAGTTGCCAGTTTCATCGGCTTTCTGACTTATGCAACAGCTGTTAAAAGGTGTCTTTTTGCTGACACGCGGTCAGCAAGAAGATACCTTTTGCATACACTCCATCGCATACAGCCAAAAAGTGTGCTCTTCAGATAATGTTATCGGTCTTCCCGCCGATAATTCAGCCATAATATTCTCTGCCATTCCATTTCTTGAATTAGCAGTAACCTCAAGAAAAAAATTCTTCTCGACTTTTTCTTCATATACCTTTTGTTATTTCACTCAAAATAGCATTGAACTATGCTTACGGTGAAAGAAAAGTCTTCCCTGAAACTTCTCGCAGATAAGTCGTTAGCAGCGCAGATCTAAAACCTTGTTGAAAACAGTCGTGGTTTGCGATCTCTTGTGACATGATGACATCGTGAGTGCTCTTACAGCGAAGCTGTATGTGGCGAGGGCTCCGTGTATTCTTCTTCTTCATCAAAAAAACTAATCATTGAAACTAGCTCATACCCCCGTAGACAGACAGACAAAGAACTTTAATTACAAGGTCCTGAGAAGCTTTGCCCTAGGGCAGAGCTGCGGGCCGCTCCCACGTGGGGACGGGTAGGCCGAGCCTAACCGCCGCATCGTGGGCTCTCTGGACAGCCCAGGTTTTACGTGAAAGGTCTGAGCTCTGGATGTCAGAGCTCCATTCGTCTTCTGTGATGCTACTGGGTCCCTGTAACGAGGGGCATCGCCAGAGCATGTGTGCGAGATTGCTAACAGCCCCACAGTCGGGGCAAGTAGAGCTAAAAGCCTCTGGAGTGATCGTGTGGAAAAGGGCCAGGTTTGGATAGCACTTAGTCTGAAGCATGCGTAAAGTGGACGCCAGAGGTCTAGCCAGTTTGCTGTGAGGGGGAGGATAAGTCCTCCTACCCAGGTGATAGTGCGTAGTAATTTCGCTGAAAGTAGTGAGAGTGTCCCGAAACTCGAGGACCCCGGAGTCTGAGCTCGATCCTGCTCCCGCGCGGTGGGTTAGTGGACGCGCTTGGGAGTGGGCAATGTCATTAAGATTGGGAAACCAGTCAAGCTGGGGTTCGAGGTGAGCCGGAAACCATGTGATGATGTGCGGAGAGATGATCTTGTTCTTGAGAATCTTGTGAGCCTCCTCAGCGATGGATCCTGAAGCGAAAGCCCTGACCGCCGATCTCGAATCAGTGAAGATTTGTGATCTGCTGTTGTCTAGGAGTGCTATAGCAACTGCGACCTGCTCCGCTCTGGTTGGTGTTGAGCACTTCAGGGAAGCCGCATTCACTATCTGTCGGTTGTGGTCAACGAGGGCAATAGCGAAGTTAGACGACTGTCCACATGGGCAGCGTCGACAAAACATGCCGAGTAGGGATCGTCCTTGGTACGCTTGAGGAGGGCGAGGGCTCTTGCCCTGCGTCTGCCTACGTTGTGTTGAGGATTAACGTTACGAGGAAATGGTGCAACTCGTATGTTGTTCCTTTGATCTTCTGAAATTTCATATTTCCGCTCTTCCAGGAGGATAGGGTTGATCCCAAGAACCGCCAGGATCTTCTTTCCAGCCGGGGTACAGGATAGACGGGCCAGTTGGGCTGACTCCTGGGCCTCATTTATCTCGTCCAATGTGTTGTGCACTCCTAGTGTCATAAGGAGATCCGTACTCGCCCGTAACGGAATGCCTAGTACTTTTTTTATACTTTTTCTGATGAGCGTGTTTAATCGTTTCTTTTCGGAGTTATACCAGTTGTGCATGGCTGCCACATAAACTATATGACTCATGAGGAAGGCGTGGAACAACCTGAGGAGGTTGTCTTCCTTTAAGCCTGCACGCCTATTCGAGACTCTGTTGATAAGTCTGATCATGTTCTCTGTCTTGGCAGTGAGCTTGTTGAGCGTCGTATTGCTACTGCCATTGGATTCGATGAACATGCCAAGCACCTGGATTGTGCCTACTCTGGGGATGGTACAGCCGCTTTTAGTGTGGAGTTTAATGCTTATTTCTGACAATGGTTTCCAGCCTCTAGGTTTGGGACCTCTCCTGACTGGCCTGCAGAGGAGGAGCTCAGACTCGCTCGGGGAGCATCTAAGCCCCGTATTTTCCAGGTACATCTCTGTTTGATCTACAGCCTCCTGTAAGCCTAATTCAACAGCTCCCTCGCTTCCTCCGGTGCACCAGATTGTGATGTCATCAGCGTAGAGCGTATGATTGATCCCTTCTATGTTGGAGAGTCTTTGCGATAATTTCTTCATGGCGATGTTAAAAAGCAGTGGTGAGACTACCGCTCCTTGTGGCGCGCCTCTGGGGCCCAAACTGAAATTGTCGGACTTCAGGTCACCGATTTTGAGCGTGGCCTTGCGATCCCGTAAGAACGAGCTCATGTTTCTGTGGAAGGCGTCTCCCAAATTGAGCTCGGAGATGGAGTTAAGAATGTGAGCATGGGATACATTGTCAAAGGCCTTCTCCAGGTCTAAGCGTAAGATGCCTCTTACATCTCTTGTGGTGTTGTCAATGATTTGACACTTGATAAGCTTCATCACGTCTTGCGTTGACAGAGCCGGACGAAAGCCTATCATGTTGTACGGAAACAATCCTTGTTTCTCGATGTGCTTGGAAATTCGATCGTGTATAACATGTTCTGCTACTTTCCCCACGCAGGACTGAGTAAATAGGTCTGAGGTTTGAGAGACTCGGGGGCCTTCCAGGCTTTGGAATGAGGATGACCGAGGCCATTTTCCAGGACTCCGGAACAAGCCCTCGTTCCCATATTCCATTAATCTCCTCTGTCAACCATTCTATAGAGCAGTCGTCCAGGTTTCTGAGGGCCCGGTTGGGGATGCCATCAGGACCAGGGGCCGACCTGCCATTTAGATTCTGGAGAGCTTCCCTTACTTCGCATGCCTTGAAGGGGTTATCTAGCTCGGGGCAAGATGAACCTTTGTAGGGGGGATAGTCTTCGTCACTCGAGTTGCCCAGTGGCAGATACTTGCGAGCGAGTCTGTCGAGTACGGTCTGCAATGTCTCTGATCTCTGATTGTGATGGCTGGTGTAGAACCTTCACTATCACGTGTCTTTGGTTTGACTTGGTGTTGGTATCATCGAGCAGATGCTTGAGGACGTTCCATTTAGCTCCAACTCTCATCTGGCCATCCACGGAATTGCAGACCTCATCCCACTGTTGTCTGCTCAAGGTTCGGCAGTGATCTTCTATAGTTTTGTTGAGCTCCGCGATCTTTTTTCGGAGCCTTCGGTTGAGTTTCTGCCCTTTCCATCTGTTCAGCAGTGACGTTTTAGCTTCTAGAAGATGAGCGAGGCGGCTATCCATCCTGTCTACCTCCAATTCAGTCTGGATTTTCTTTGTCGCCGCGCTGATATCTTCCTTTAACTGTTCAGCCCACTGCTCTAGGCTAAGTGCTGAGTCATGTGTTTGTGCTCGCTCTTCCCTAACCTTGCGAAAGTAATCCCAATCTGTAATAGTGAACTCTTTGAGGTCCCCGCTTCTCACGTTGACGGAGGTGGCCAGGATGTTGTGATCACTGCCAAGGTCCACTTGGAGGTTGGACCAAGATGCTGATTCCACATTCCGTATGAAAAAGAGGTCAGGTGTGGTATCCCTGGAGCAGGAGTTGCCGATCCTGGTCGGAAAAGCCGGATCTGTTATAAGCGTGAGGTTATTATTGACTGTAGTTTGCCATAGGTCAACGCCCTTGCGGTTAGCTTGTTGGTACCCCCATGCTTGATGCGGAGCGTTAAAGTCTACGGCCACCAGTAGTGGGAATGTCTTGGCCTTGCTTGTAGCCTTGTTGATAATTGCCGCGAATCTTTGCCTTAGGTCTTTGGGTCTGCTATATATGTTAAGTATAAATATACTTGTCTTGAGCTGTCCGCTGGGGATGATTTCAACGAGTGAGTGCTCAACCTTATTGGATTCAAGATTCAGATCGTGGGCTATGAACGCACATTTGTTGGTGACGAATGTGCTGATTCCCTTCTTCCCATCACCATATTGGGTATGCGATTTATAGCCCGGTAGGCTGACCGTATCCGCGAGCGTTTCTTGTAATAGGATTACATGTGGCTTTTCCTGGTGGGTCCGAATGAACTGTTGGAGGACATTCCTTTTGCGATGGAATCCCCTACCAGTTCCATTGCCAGATATTAATTACCCTGTGATGTGCCGCCATGGTGGGACGTAGCAGTTAGCTTGTGTTATACAATGCTGCGTAGCGCAGCCGCTGCCGACCTTTCAGTGTCGGTGTTATTTACTTTGTCCAACGATGTAGTTGTAGCTATTGTAGAAACGTGGCACTCCAGATTGTCGCATCTGATTCCTAGTGATCTGACCGCCTCAGCGAGTTTGTCAATCACAATTTGAACTTTTTCGAGGGATTCATCAATTTTATTTATCGTTTCTTCCAATTTACGAACACTGGCGCTCTTGTCTGAGGCATGAACTGCCAGCGCCCTCTTTTTGGGTAGACCATTGGCCGTCGGTTCCGCTACGCGGATCTCCATGGGCGTTTCTACTGCAGGGGCCTGAGTGGGTTGGACTGTATCTCGCTTGCTGGCTTTTTTGAGTTCTGCAATTTCTGCTGCGAGCTGCTCCATCGCGTATTTTAACGAAGCGTTTTCTCTTTCCAATTGTGCAATCCTGTTGTGCTCTGGCGATTGACCACCCGTTACCTTTTTCGGTGATTCTTTGACCCGGTCAGCCCATGTGGTACCACGATCAGCAGGATCCTGGATCTGAACAGCAGGTCCCCTGGCACGAGAGTGGCTTCTGGAGCGGGAGCGGGTCCTGGGTGCGTTGCGGCCCCTGGAAGACGAACGTTCCGTTGAGCGATCCCTAGAAGGGGCACGGTCCTGGTAGCCGCCATCCTCACCGCCGGGGTCTCGGGATCGGCTCCTGGATCTGCGCGAGCTGCTGAGGGCCGGCTTGATAGGGGTTGGCTTGGTAGGTTAGTTGGATAACCCCGTAAGCAAGAAAAAAATGCAATGGCTCATGGCCTCGTAAGGCTGAGGCTACAAGTACTCAGCAAAGCGAAGCAAGCAGTGCTTGTACTGCTTGCAATCTCTCACACAACATACGAAACAGCATGTATAAAACTGTCACCATCAATGAGTCATACCCCCGCAAGCAAGAAAAAAAATAATTCCGTGGCTCATACCCCCGTAAGGCAGAGGTGACAAGTGCTCAGAAAAGTGCAGGGAACAGTGCATACATTCTTTGGAATCACGCATACAACATAGGGAACCGCATATGTTTCAATGACGAACAAGCTAAAAAAAGGCATGCAAACCACATAATTGATTATAACACTGTCGTTATAGTAATGCAAAGCACGTAGCCCTCCCCGCAAACATTTCCCGGTTAAGATTACCGTTGCGCGAGCTGTCGCGGTGACGCCAGTTTTGAACGTGAGGTTTGACGTCGCTAGCCTCTCGCATACAAAATAAACATGTAATATAATATAATGTAATATAATATAGAGAGTGACCAGCCTAGCAACTCAACGTTGTTGCAGCACCGCTATGAGTGGTGGCGTGCTGTCAAAATTACATTACACCCATTTCTACCATTACTCTAACATAGCACTACTACCATTGCTCTGAAGCCTTAAAGAATTGCATACCGCCGTAAGAAGTTGTAGTAGCGGCTTCCGACAGCTTCACTGGTCCTTTATCTTCACAATGTGAAACGGCTTATGAAAATTTCTTAGGGCTCTCAGTAAACCTGCATGTTTCAGAGCGGTAATCATGTCACAATTCATTTCTAAAAGTGCTGTGAAATTTCAAGAAATGTCAGCGTGAACATTTTTTACGTTGTCTTCTGTCTCTCATTGGGATTTTAATATAAACAACCGATATATGTGGACCACTTGGTACGTGTCAATGGACGACTTTCAGAAACATTTCGAGATAGTATTCAGCAGCCTGTATAGCTTTGGCCGTGATCACAGATCCCCTTTGCTTTCACACCACGCTTGCCACCAATGGCGCCTAACACATATCTCATAGTAAATCCTTACACGTGCTTACTTTTGTCGACTGTTGTACGTGCTATTTTTCTAGTTATTGCTGCAATTGCTGCGGCGCTTTGCTGTACGAAGGCACCCTTTTCTCAATATTGTTACCGTTACCTTTTTGTATCGAGTATTTTTAGCACGTACATTATTCATATTTGTCATATATTAGCCCCGCCTTTCTACAATACTTCATGTTAATCCTGAGCATAAATAAAAGAAATAAAAAAATACGTAAATATCCTATAAAACAGATGCTTTACATTTAGTTGAAGAACATAACTTGATAAAATAAGTGCACATAGTTTCCCAATGCATAAAAATTCTAGGCCTCTTTTACCTTTTTAGGTTACGCTCCTTATAATCAACGCAACCAAATGACAAGACTTGGCATTGCCAGATAACGCTAATTATTGCAACAATTAGGAAGATCAAAAGCCATTGGAGCGTTTGCTGATCTTCATGTGACTGTCGTCCTACGTCATTGCGGGGTTTGATGCCCTTACACAAAGCGGTCCTTTTCGGCAGATCCCTTCGACGCTGAGAAGCAAAACTGAGAAGCAAAGTTCGACGACACCTAAGCACGTCTTATGAGTTGTGAATGAGAAAGCATTAATGTCCAATTGAACGGCGTTGTGCGGTCCTTCGAGTTATGAACTCCCCGTGGGCAAGCGAGCGCGTTGGAACGCTTGGACAACGCCTCCGAGGTAGCCCAAGACCAGTGCAAGGTCGATCCAAATAGGTCGTGAAGCTTCGGGCGAAAAGCGGTTCAGTACAGATTGTCACTGACATCAGCAAGGGTTATGGGAGCAGCGATTGAAGCTCGACTATGTTTGGAGGGAACAAACATTGGGGAAGAAAAAAAGCGTTTTTTTTTAATTCAAGTGAGGCACAGTTAGATTCATGCAACGAAAATAAAATTCCTGGTCAATTATGTATATTCCTGACGAGTTAGGAAATTCAAGTTTATTCCATTGTATTATTATTAATAAATGCATTTATTTTCAGCGCCCATCGTTAGAGGGGGCGTTGACGCCATTATCACTCGCAATGCAATGCACGTATTGAAATGGGCAGAAAGGCGCACTCGTAAAGTTCACCTGTTGAAATACACTCCCCTCACAGTTTGTTCTTTCCTGCTTGTCGAAGTTTGTCTGAATTTGGTAACGGGGGTAGCTTCATCGTTTCTTAATCAGTTCAGTCAAAAGTAGTGAGTTACGATCGCCAGATAATTGTGTAGTTGTTTTTGTGCGCCTGCGCCGGCCCCACGGGCTTGGCGTCCGACGATGGGATCAGCACCCTACACCTAAAGCTTTCGTCAGCCTCCAAAGTATGTTCTGTGCAGGGGTTCAATTTCGACATCCGTACGGCAGGCTTTTCCTGCATCGCTTTCCGCGCTGAAAGCTCGAAACGCCCATGAAGTCGAATGGTGGGGCACTTGAAAATAGAGTTCCAAAAGCAGGCCAACAAAACAAATTTCGCGCCTTCGAAAACAAAATGACGTCACTTCTGCTTTTAATAGACATGGCGTCACATTATATTTTCTTCCGCCGGAAGTGTTCCCACCACATACAGATGGCGCTAAGCCCCATGAACCGCCGATGGACCGCCATGTTTTGTAAGTATGGGCTCCTATGGAAGCTTCGCTGCCAGGTATATTTACCTTGGCCAGTGCACTTCGATCCGTGACGTCATGCTACCTTGCTCGACTACCGTAGTATCTAACATCAAATCGCCTGAGTAAGCCGCGGTGATTTTGACGTCACCGCTTTCGTCACGCCGGTCTTGGCAACGAAAATCTCGGTCAAAGTAGCGTGACGTCATAAAGCAGAGTGCAGATACGTGCTATCTAGGAATCGCTGGTTCCGCTTAGTGGGTAGACACTCGGCTTCTGAGCATGGGTTCGTAGGTTCGAAACTTACTATCGCCAAAGTTTTTCCCTTCGAAATTATTGTTTTTTTTTACAGATTAATTTTCTTATAGCGATTACGGAGGAGGCGTTAGAACGCAGGCGAGAACTTACGCGGATAACACTGGCTCCCGAGAGCGAGGGTGACGTAGCGTCGCGGTGATGCCCTCGCCGCTTACGCAACAACTGGCGCGCTTGTGACGTGGCGTCGTAGACAGTGGGAATTTCTGTGTTGTTTTTCGGTTGTCCAGACGACAGATGCCGGCTTCTTTGCTCAATGGACCACTTGATGCTCTCGCATCACAAGTAATCCAGTGTATCTCCTGCAGTGTTTCTTAATTGGCACCGATATATTAAATGGCGAACAGTACTCCTTTATCAATTCTGAAGTTATTAGCTAAAGCTTTCTTTTCTTACTTGAGGTCTTCCACAAGACCACGTGCAGTGGCGAGAAGCCCTTATCCGTGCTACTATCCTTTATTTCAGAAAGGGTAGCCAAGCATTACCCTGATTGCTTCGAGTGCAGCGTGGACTGAAACCGCGTTTGTTGTAGCAGCCACGTGGGCATCTTTAGCGGCAATGCCGGCCTCAAACTACGTGGGCAACAACTGTACCGTTATTTTTTTTGAAAGAACCACATGTCTTCAAACGGGTTCAGTGTTTTTTGTTTGCTGTGCGCTTGCGCTATGTACTGTTCCTGCGTCTGTACGTATGTTTGTGTGGTCTGGATTGTGTTTGAGCTTCTTTGCGGTTATATGTGTGGACACCATGTATGTTAACGCGCACGTGCGCGGTTATATGTTTTCGTGAATAGATGCGTGTTGATGTGCGAATGAGCGTCGATGTCCGTCTTTATCCGCGAGCGCTCGTGCGTATGTATGCCTCTTGTGTGGATGGGTTCAGAGCTGAACTAACCTCACATTCTTTCGTTTGCGAAACACTGTCGCCAGAAAATGGGCTTTTATTTGCGGGGAATCGGTGAAAAAAAAGACATTTCGCAACCTATCGCACTCTGTGTAATGAATAAAACGTGCCGGTTTCAAAGGACGATGGTAGCATCGGCAATTTGTTTTAGAGCGCAGTCCTTAGGCACCCGCACCGGCGTTTAGCGTCGGTGCCCCTGGGCATAACCGAGCGAACAAGCACAGCGGAGAATGAAAGAGCGAACGCGGACTGCAGCGGGGAGGAAAGCGGAGGAAGAAGGTATGAAGAAAGCGTGAGAAGCAAAGCGTAGTGTCACCAGCTGCCGCAGAAAGAAACAGATACCTAGAGACAGTGCTAACCTTCAATTTTAGATTTTATTTTCGCATGCATCGATAAATATACGCTATATGAACGGAAACAACTGAGACAACAAAAAAAGAACATTCAGTCGAGCATATCAATAAACCATACACGTGTCCAAGGCATGGTCATTGCAGTGTGTGTTTTGAACATGCCTTGGACACGTGTACGGTTCACTGACACCGAACGTTCTTTTTGGTTGTCTCATTTGTTTCCGCTTGTACGGTATACATTTATCGAGGCGTGCGAAAATAAAATCTATAGCTGAAAGTTAGCGCTGTCACTGTGTATCCGTTTCTTTCTACGTCCTGGTTCAGTCGCGCTTACACACACTCTATCATGAACAATTCAAACATTCTTTTTGAATCACCCGGACCAGAACCTGCTTCATATTTCCGTGAAATGCATAGAATGTGCCTAATTAAGTTCACAAGAATACGTGGAGATTTCGCGCGTACTATGATGCATGATAATAGGGAGAACATGAGTATTTAGTCATTATTTTCAAAGCTGATAATTTGCTCCACACTTAAAACGTTCGGCACACATCACCCGAGACATGGTCCCCAATTCACCTGAGAGTAACTCTGCTACAACTACTGCTTTAAAGGGTGGCAGCTTCGAGGTGTGTCATACAACGCCATGAACAGGCATAAAAAATGCTTTTAACAACTTTTACTTAATCCCTAATTACCATACATCGAAACTTGTCTGCCCTTCTTCCCTATTATGCTACTACCCGATTTTGTTCTTAATATATACTCCGTGAATGATCGAATTCTTCCAGGACAACCTGCAAACAAGAATATAACGCTTTCGAGTGCTTCTAGTCGCACTAACAGCTTTGCGATAAGAGGACGCTACATTCAAATACCTGCTTCCCGCCGAACTAACTGCGCTGTTTGGACTCAACGGAAGGACTTGCAAAACGTAACAGCTGAGTCACGTGATACAAAAGCGGGTGCCACTTTTTGCTTGGTGCACACGGCTCCACTCGTTTACTCGACACCGTCAAGTGACGACGCTATGTGCAGAGTCGGTTTTCTTTGAGTGCGTTATACGAGGGGACACTCATTATCCGAACACAGAAAGTAGAGAAATATGCTCGGCCTGGAGCTACGAAATGCAATGAACATCTTGCAAACGAGGTGTTCCAGCGCTGCTGCAGGTATGCCGGCAGTAACTCAGACTCCCTCCGTCTCAAGTCTATCCGTGAGCCTTAGTCAGCCCAAGTGAGTAGAAATTTGGTGAGTTGGAGTCCGAGTGAGCCTTAAGCAAAAAAGCGAATTCTGCATGTAAGTTTAAGTGAGTTCCGTTTATTTTGCCGACATATGACTGCTTTTGCAGACATTTATAATGGATGTATTCCTGATACGTTTTACACGTAATGTTCTTTAATGTCATAGCTTCTGCCGCGTTACCTTTTTTTTTCCTGTCTATCATATACAGGAGGTCGCAATCCAGTCTCTGACTCTAATACCTGGCCTTGCATGTTATGTTCTCTAAGAACAACCTTATATAAAGTAATAAAATCTGATTAGGATTTATACGTGTCTCACCGAACATTTCAGAATGATCGCTGGTGCTTGCGTACATTCGAGAATATCGAACACAAATTGGAGAAGCACCTACAATGTAATAACACCTTTCCCTTATAGAATTACAATGTTCAAGAAATTTCAGCTATGGTAGGCGCACTTCCTGTCTAGCGAGAGCTCGATAACTGTGATAGTTGGGTTAAAATGAACACTGCAATAAAGAAAGCAGCGACACGTGGCAATACACTGCCGGCTCGGACGAGCGCTGTATATGGAAACGAGCATTGAGTACGTGTAAGCGCACTTCACTAAAATAGCGCGTGAGCCGTCTAAATTAAATTTCTTTACAACAAGGCTGCCATCCACGAATCAGAACTACATACGTAACGGTGAGTACGAAATTGATGGCCTCGCTGGCAAGAAGGCTCCGCACACGGACATACGTACGTCCGCTGTTCGGGTGCAATGAAAGCTGAAATGTCCGGTTGTAGGGTCAACACTATCGCGAAGATCAATAGTGTTGCGAAAAAAAACGTCATACTTAAAAAAAAAACATAGCCCCCATGTACCAAAACGTAAAGACAGGTATTTCGTTTTCCCACGTACTGAAGCCGAAATTGAAGACATCGCGGAAGACTGCATAACCGTTTTCTCGCAAGCGTTTACGAAATGACGTTATAATGTGTTTCTGATACAAAAAGAAGGAAAGTGAGGAGGAAGCGGGAGACGTAGAGAAAGGAGGAGGGGGAGACAAAGGGGAGGAAAGACAGGGAGGTTAGCCAGTGTAAGTACCGGCTGGCTACTCTGTGCAGGGGAAAGGGGTAAAGGGAATAAAAGGGTAAAGAAAAAGAAGAGTATAAAGGAGGAAATAAGCTACATACGCATTAGTAATGCTGGAATATTTTTTTAACTATTTCTTTTTCAACCTCGAGATGTCAGAAGTCGAAAAACAACAGTCGATAATAGAGAGAGCACGAGCGCACGTACATACTTTCACTCGGCAAATCTCTTTCTTTCAATGTTCCGCAACGAGCTCTGGAAACATTGTGGTTCTACTTGTGGTACTTGAACGCATCGGTCCAGCGACCAGTGGAGAGAGTGCCGTATCTTCTATCTATTGCTTTGGCTCGTGCTTTTCTCCTGTCTATGTGACATTCCAGGTGCATGTTACGCGGAATGGGGGGCCACCGTTCTTTGCTTATGTAGGGATCGGAGGAGTACTTGTTGACTGTTGGTCTGCCTGTTCTATTGAGGTTGAGGCGTGTCATTTGCGCACGACGGTGTGGTTCATTTAGTTCGTCTAAGGTGTCGCGGATACACAGGGATCGAAGTATCGTTGTTCCCGTGCCCAGAGGAAGGCCGAAGGGCTGTTTGTACGCTTTTCGGAGTAATACATTCATTTGGGCTTTTCTGTTGATGTTAGGTTGAGATAAGGTGTCGCGTAGGTGACTGTACTGATGATAAGGGTCAGGAGTCAAGCGTAGTGCGTCTTTTTCCTTCATTACCTGTGTTCGATTCGCGACCCAATTGATCATGCTAGTTATGCTGTAGGCAGTTTGTCTTAGTCCATATATAGTGTGATTACTGCGACCATTACCTTGCATGTGAACATCTAATATGCAGTATGTTTGAACCCCGGTTATAGGTTTTCGGTTGAGGTGTATTTAAATGGCCTCTATACCTATGTTTTCTTTCTCGATCTATTTTTGAGGACGAGGAGCTCCGATTTTTTTGTGAGCATTCTAGGCTGCTATATTCAGAGTATTGGGTGACAGTGTCTGCCACCGCTTGTAGGGAGTCCTGCTGTTCTTTGCTGATAATGTAATCCCCTCTACCTAATCGGCTAATCATGTCGAACAAGCTGGAATAACTTCATTATGCGACTGGGCTAACCAGGCGGGCTAACAAGAAAGATCCACGAAAGAGAACCAGATGATCTATGCTCGTCAGCGTCAACCGTGCTTCGAGGATCAGCGGCACAATACCCTCTCCCTCCGATAATGGATGGGGACACACGGGAAAACAACGCGGGAGCCTTGGGAACTGCTCGGCACACGTTGGCAATATCCAGACGAGCCACGGCCCCGGCTCGCAAGAGTGGGAGTGGGAGCGGACTGTTGGGAGACCGCGCCCGAACGTGGCAGCAAAGCACGGGCAGTGTTCTGCGAGACAGGAGCAGGAATTCTGAACGCTTTGCTACGTGGCAGGATCGTCCATCACGCTGGCATATATCTCCCACCCCGTGTGTCGTAGGAGGCGGTGCGGAAAGTCCTCCCGCGACGTGACGTCTCGTCCCATCGCGACGTTACCCAGTGTCCTGAAAAGAGGCGCACGTGACCTGGAGAACATCTGGCGATCAAGCGGAAAAAAAAGAAAGGTGTGTGTGAACCCGCTGTTTTGGCATAGAGTGGACAAAGTGGTATGCTTGATTTGCAAGAATATGGAATTTTGTGCTGCATATCTCGAGACGTGTGCGCTAATGTAATCTTCAAAAAAATAAAGAAAGGATTTTCTTTTCCTTTTACGTACAGGCTGCTAATGCAGGAATTCTGGAACCTGACTACATTACTTTTGACAAGTAACTTCGAGCGCATATGCGCTGCCAGAGTTTCACTTCAAAGGCCTTGCAACGCTTGTAACGGGCTTGCAAAACGCCTTCACTTCAAAGAACATAGGTTAAAAGTTGCTACCGGTAGAATTCTTCTAACGCATCTTGTTAGAGGACTTAAGAAGTCAGTTAGATCTCTTCAAAATTTATTTCTAATTCATGGCATGCGGAAACTTGTGACATTTTCCGACCGTAAAGGAAATGTGTCACCGCACGAACACTCGCACTTTCGTTTGTTTGTTTCTAACTGGTCGCATGGCGTGCGTTTGCTTGTGCGCATGGGTTTTGCAAATGGCTTTCACGAGCTTTTCGTTAATTCTGTGCAGCTTGGTGGAAGTTCATCCTTACCGCTGTGCAACCGGAGAGAAAGCGTGTTTCGAGAATGAATTTTTTCCCCCAGTTAGTTAAAGGTTGTTATGGAGTAGACATACCGCAGATACTTCCTTTTTCTACAGTATATGCCATAAGGCAGAGACATGCCTTGAACATTAAATTCTTTTTCCAGTCGAAATAACACTTTCAAGAATTCGTTTTTTCCCTAGCACAATAACTGAATGGAATAATGTTACTGCCGAAATCGTTTCACAACCATCCGTAAACCTTTTTTCTGTGCACCTAGAGCAGTGACTTGTCTCGTATGTCGCACCAAGCTTACTGTATACTCTTGTGCTTCGTTCCGATACAGCATTGTGCTTGCATTGCCAACTTATGCACTTCCCGTCTGTGTATTTCTTTTATTGCTACAGGTGTTCGCCAATGTGCAAAACCCAGGAAATGGAACTTGTAAAAACCCCAAGGTGGTGTTGCAGCATAAATAAATAAATAAATAAATAAATAAATAAATAAATAAATAAATAAATAAATAAATAAATAAATAAATAAATAAATAAATAAATGTAGAGCATGTTTGTGTCAGCTCACTGTATCTTATAACAACAAGACAGACACAACAAATATAGCAAGCACGACAACAGTTGCACGACGACAGTGATGGCTCACACGACACCGACACAGGATGAAATCTTAGGTGGAGATAAATAGTATTTAAATGCGTAGCATTGTGCAGGTCCCTCGAGTTTTCCATAATAAAGGCGCCGACACGTTGCGAGACAAGCCAGAGGCAGTGAAAGATGTAGGCGCGCCGATGGTAATTCCAGTGTAGAATATGTGTCTTGCGCTTGCTTGAACGCAGTTTCGCAAAAGGTGTATGCTAACGCATTCAGTTTCTCTTGCTAAGTGTAGTATGAGAGCTTGGAGTCCCTTTTTTTGGAAGTGTATTTTGCCATGTAATCTTCATGATAATAAGCATCATTGAACCTGCGACACTACGAGCTTGCTGCTATTCGTTGTGCACTTCGTGTAATTTCTGAAGAAATACCCAAGAAATGGAGCGTGTTCACTGACTCCAAGGCTGCACTTCATTGTTTGGTTTCTGCCTTACGCCGAGGACCCCACGAACAACTAGCTCTAGAAGTCAGACTGCTGCTTCACCACCTCGTCGAGCAAGCACACGACATCACGTTGCAGTGGATTCCAAGCCACTGTGGCATAATGGGCAATGAACTTGCCGACACAGCAGCACGATCTGCACATGAGGAGGGCTTGCAAGACTCCATTCCATTCTCAAGAACAGACGCTGCAACGAAAATTCGTGTGCTTGCAAATGAAGCCATCAAAACTATATGGAACACACCAAGCTTAAAGCATACACGTCTACACCGACTGGACCCATCCCTTCGACTTCGACCCCCATCTGGACTCTCTCGACTAGAAACAGCAGTACTTTGCCGACTGTGGCTTGGTGTCGCCTACACAAGATCCTTCGCCTTCCGAGTCGGTATAGACGACAGCGCAGCTTGCAGACACTGCGGCGGCGAGGAGACCATCGAACACGTGCTCTGCCACTGTCCTCAATATAGCGCGCACCGGCTGTCACTAGCGACCACGTTGGCACGCCTTGACGACAGGCCACTTTCAGAACAGTCAGTTTTGGAATGCCGACGTGAACTGTCGTCGCAGCAAAAGTCGGTCAAGGGTTTGTAGACTTTTCTACGTGACAGTGGCCTATTAGAAAGACTATAATGACCCCATTTCATCTCTTTTCATATTTTTTTCTCACGCTTTTATTTTTGTCACGCTCTTCTTTCCGTCTTTACTTCCCCTTTACCTTCCCCTAGTGCAGGGTAGCAAACCGGAGGTTTTAAGTCTGGTTAACCTCACTGCCTTTCTCTCATTTGCATTTCTCTCTCCGCGACACTCTGCTGAAAAGAATAATACAGTGCTCCTGGCAGGTATTCGCGACTAAGTGGTAAGATAGGGGCGGGGGACTGAAAGAAAAAAAGAACAGCAGTACCGGGGATGAATGAGCGAAGGACATTAGTTCCCTGATTTCTCGTCGTTGATACGGAAAGAAGCGCATTCGCTTTACTGTTGTCAGTAAAGAAATGTGATGCGCAGCTGCCAAGTGTAAAATAGTGAGATCTCTTCGCTTACACTCTCGTGAAAACAGTTCTTGCTATTAGGATCGATGAGAAGGAAGCAAAAAAGGACCCGGGTCATTTGTCTGCATCAATGTGCGTTGCAGTTTGAAGTGATCTTACAATTGTTTAGCTGCCCAGAATCATTCACCTCATTCGAATGCTTCGCCTTCCTCGCAGTAGAGCTGTTTTAAGCTCTGTGTTCACATTAGCCCTTTAGCTGCGCCTAGCCTGAAATGTGCTCTTGCTATCAATTTGCAGCAGTATCGTCAGTGACAAGAGTCCTGTGCTAGTCTGCGGCGTAGTTTGCACAACTTTAATTACAGCGAATGAGTCAGTTCACGTGCCTACGGCCTACTTCGGGGTTTGAGCACTTATGTATATTCTTTTGTATTCTACATTTATTTTGCTGTCATGCGTTAACAGAATGTCATTGAAGACTTTTAGAAGTTGCGACAGAATTGCTTTTCCCAAAACAGGGTTTCATATTCAATGTATTCACTATGTAGAATTCAAGTGAAAGAAAATTATCACTTTATTTCACTTTCTTGATAAAAGTTGCGGCAGTTAAAGGATTACGAACGCTGTTAACGTTGCACTGTCCGTGTAGCTTTCCTAACGCTAACGGAAGGAGCATTGCGCGCTTCAAGGACAATTTCAATGCAGAGAGGAATAAGTATGATGGACCTACGAAATATCTCATTATTCATGTCTTTAGCTTTCGTTCTGTTACGTAGTGGGGTACACGTCCGGAAATGAAGATAGGTCTTCAGATCTGAAGGTGATCAGCAGTTAAAGAATTACACATTATTGCAGAGATGCCGAGGCATAGACAAATGATGGAGGAAGAGGCACGCCCCCCCCCCCCCCCCCCCATCCTCTTCAGTATGAAATTCCTGGATAAGCTCCTGCAGAGGGAACACAGAAAATTGGCGTTGCGGCAAGGATTGCTTCTTTAGGTATTTGTGCATGCATTTGCGAAAATGCTCTACACCCAGTTACTTGGCGGTTTCCAAGTAAGAAAGCTTGGCTTGGGCATCACTTAAGCGTTGGAGTGTTGGAATGTGTTCTGAGCTTTGACAAGGCTATGTATGCGCCTGCGATTACCTCAAATTCATGGGGTGAATGTCATTAACTCGCTGGGGACTGTTTTTGTAAATATGTACCTGATGTGTTTTTGTAAAGGCATTTGTCTCAGAAAGCCTTATATTGTTACGTATGAAGATACACGCGAATTAACCGCCGTGGTTGCTTTGCAGCTATGGTGTTGGGCTACTAAGCACGAGGCGGCGGGATCGAATCCCGGCGATGGCGGCTGTATTTCGACGGGGGCGAAATGCGAGAAGATCCGTGTACTTAGATTTATGTGCACGTTAAAAAAACCCCAGATGGTCCAAATTATTCAGGAGTATCCCATTACGGCATTCCTCAAGATCAGATCGTGGATATGGCAAGTAAAACCCCATAATTTAATTTTGAAGAGGAATTATTATAAACAAGTATATTTACAAGCACATACATGCTTGATCTTGCTCTATTAAGTAACTGTGCCGTAGCAATATCTATTTCTTACTCCCATTTATTCCAGTACTATGAGAACTGCCAGCAATCAGCGGAAATCTTGATAACGTAGTGGGCATTGTTATTGTGGAGTGTCACTTGAAAAAATCAAATAAAAAATAACACGGGCCAATCTCACGAAGCTTGTTATTCCTTAGCGCTTTTTGGGATTGGCCGGCCGCCTTCCCTAATAATGTGTCCAGCATCAGGATTGCCTGCAAATTTTTCTTGAGCACGATTCTAGAGCCTTTTTTTGTTTTGGTACACAGCTTTATGCCGCTAATATGTTTCTGTAATTTTTAGGTAGTGCTTTCTTTCTTTACGTAGGCTGGTGTTGTCTTCCACTTTCATGTAGTCACGAGACTGCCACATTTATGTGCTTATTTGGTTCTATGCCCCTCTTACTCCATGGCCCATGTAGGGACCTTGCAAGGTATTTTAGAAATAAATGTCAGTGAATACCAGGCCTAGTTCTTTATATGCTGCAACAAATCCAAGTAGACGTAACACGGGTTCTCGAGACCAAAGTCTCTAATGATGCTCACGCGAACTCACTAAATGCAGATAATTGAAAACAATCACGTTAAGAAAAGCGGTCAGCTCTGCTTTTTGACAACTCATAGCCTTGAATATGGAACTCTAAGCGCCGTTTATTCATCTGTGTGGCTGTAGTTTTCACTTCAGACTCTGTGCGTTTTAAGAATAAACTTAGACGAATGTGCTCACTTTTATTTCGCCAAGGTGTTTACCATGGTGTTACAATTTTATTTTTCAATCAATCAATCAATCAATCAATCAATCAATCAATCAATCAATCAATCAATCAATCAATCAATCAATCAATCAATCAATCAATCAATCAATCAATCAATCAATCAATCAATCAATCAATCAATCAATCAATCAGGACCAGTATAGTGGTCCCCTCATGAAGTTGAATGTAGGTGTGTGCATCTGTGGGGTTCTTCATGTTTTATGCTCATACTGGGGCCGAATAGGCAAAATTAAAATGAAAGAAAATTCTGAAAACTTCGGCCGGTAACTTTGAAAGAAAACGTCAGTCAAGAAGCATGCAGGAGCAATGAAGCAGATGTGAAACGCTGGTAGCTATGGTAACTTCCGATGACGGTGAAGTAAGGGTGCTTTGTTTCTTTGTTTCTTTCTTTGTTTCGCGGTTCCATAAGGTAGAGGTGTTAGAACACCGTAATTGCCCACTCGCATACGAATATACAAGAAAAAAAAAGAACGTCGAATATCAAATTGAACATTGAATAAGTTCACTTCTGTACAAATCAAAATTGAAAATTTGTGCAGAGTATGCTTGGTACAAGAATGAATATTATTTGTATTTATTACATGTATGTGACGCAATTTAAAGCTTGTCGTCAGTTCAACTAAGAAGATTGTAACTGAGAAACAAGTGCTTTCAGTTAACTGGGGCGTGATGACAACGACAGTAATAGAACAAGGGGAGCGTTGTGATACCACATCACCGCAAATACTTTAAAGGGATGCAAATATGATGATTATCACAATTTTGCTTTGCCATAATGAAGAGAACCAATTTATACATAGGTTGCCTGAAAGAAAGGCATTCTTCTTGAGTGACTTGAACTCGGAAGTTGTTCACTTTGAGAGTGGTGCCTCTGAGCAATAACCATGGTCCTTTAAGTGTAGAATCGGCTGGCATCGATCTCTCTCCCTCGATACTCCAATAAGCATTGTTATCTCTTATATTTGAACCGAAACGAATACGTTAATATTTGGAACACTAAATTATCGAAGCAAATACGAATAGAATCGTAAGAATTATTCCATTTGTATTCGAAATTTCGGTCACACCCCTACAGAAAAGACATCTGGAACCCGTGACAGAACATGAAACCTGCCGCTTTCGTTTTGGGCAGCATAATTTTTCTATGCGCACGAAAGTAATTTTAATAATGATGGCGCAAATTGTAACGCCTTTGAATTTTCCCTCCTTCTTTCTCAACATGTTATAGATTAATCGAAGGCACCCATTCAGCAACGAAAAGAGAGAGCTGGGTATATTTGGGTTGATATACTTCAAACAAGGGGAATACAGTGAAAGAATAGCAGACAAGACAAAGCTCAAACACTTGCTCACGTAATAAAGGATGCGTTGGATACTATGTGTTTTAAACTGAAATTGCAGCTTTGTAGATGTGTAGAATCAAGTATTTTCCATTACGTACAAAGTTCATTGCGGATTAAAAGCTGGACAAGAAATCAACAGAAAGCACAGAATTATTTTTTGTATCGATTCAGCCCAAGTAAGGGACTCTGCTAAGAAACTCTGCTAAGTGCTCACCATATGCCTCCCAACAAATAACAACTCATAGTTGTGCATGACGTCCTGAGGCGCAGGGCTCCACTTACTTTCTTGCTTAAGTACGTTACAGCGTAAGCGTTGCGGACATTACTAGCGCGTTTCCTGTTGTTTATTATATACTCTTCGTGTTTGTAAGCCCATTTCTTCTAGCATAACCGATTAGTTTACTGGAGAAAAATAAAGCGCAAAGTGAGAGACGTGCATGTTCGATCATCGGAAGAATAACGCCAGTCTCGAGGTCTTGTTGTTCCTCGAAAAATGAGAGCGAATCAATATGTCAATAAGTGCTCGCCCGCTGCCCAAGTAAAGCTCAGTCATGCTGACAGGATCTGCCAAGAGAGCTTCCGGGAACGTGTCACGTTTTCATCTTTGGAACTCCTGGCCCGCCCATATTTCTTCGGAGCTCATCGAGCAAGTATTGAGCCTTATTATCCCAAATTTCATACGCTGCGTCGAAAGAAAGTTAATGTTTTGTGTTGACAGCTCTTTGTTCAGTCTTTCGAGGACACTGCGCTTCGGCTTCGAAATTTTAACCTCGCATTTTCCTAGCCAGAACACTATAAAAACATGGCTTTCCGAGAAATGATCTTCCGTGCGCCATAATACGGTCGAAAAGCGTATGTTTGTCTATGGTTTTCTGAGATGATCTGCAAGAACTGTAGCTTTGTTCAAGGGTGGACGTGCGCGTGGTATAATTACCGGGGATGGTCATTATTGATTAGTCTTGAGAGAGAATTACTTAAAAATTGGGTGTCCGCTATAGTTCATTTTATTATATTCCTGCTAGTGAGGACACAATAAGGGGTTTGTTTTTTTAAAAAAGAAAGGACGTGATCTGCTGCTAACTGCGTCCAGCCGCTACTGACGAGAATAACTTGAACGGCCGCCACGCACGCAGATCCTTCTGTTTTTCGATATTCGACTAGCTTCTTGAGATCAATGCATGCATAAAATGTTTCAGGCCGTCGTGAAAAAGAAATCAATTAGGTTTGTTTAAAAAGGGGTCTAAAGGACCGAGGTATATGTGTAGTTTCGCCGCTTACGAGGTTTTGTGCTCTCTTTGAAGATTGTAAGTGAGCTGAAACAATAACCAATAGAGAAACACAAATACTGGACAGCTCGGGACTAGCACACTTCACAGGGTAATAGAATAATATCTCCACGAAAATAGATAACCCTTGATGTTGGAATACTTTCATTAAGTACATGTATCATGTACCACGCCCGCGTCGTCCCTATTTTCCCGTGTTGCCGTCCTTTTCGTGCTATACGTTATAAGTATAAGATTAAATGGGTGCCAGCCGAAAGAAAGTAATGGAACCTAGAGCCGTATAACCTAAAACTGTTCCATTCTGATTTTATTTCAATCTTCTGGCGTCATATTTACGTGGTCAACGAGACAAGCATCGGGTGGCGACCCGCAGCGTTGTTCAGCAATGCCTAATCTTATCAGCAGTTTCAAAATATGTCGTGGCTACACCCATCACTGGCACAAAAAGCGATTCATACACTAATACGCTACTTGAAGCCCACCGGCTTAAGAGACCGCTCGTAGTGTCCCTGTGCATCATCCCACGAGCACTCAGTGCTCCACTCTCTCCCTCTTTTCGTCTTCCTATACCTCCTTTACCTTAACCCCAGTGCGGCGTAGCAAACCGTGTGCTCGTCTGGTTGAATTCCCTGCCGTCCCACTCCTTCCTCTCTCTCTCTCTCTCAAAATGTGCACACGATTGCTTCAGCAACATCATTTGCTGAGTTAGCTGTTTATACTTTGCTTAGTTCAGTTAGGCGGTTTCTTAGAGGATTGTGCATATCACTTCATGTGCCCTGTCACATGAGGCTTTCTGGACGGGCTTTGGTGTTTGATGTTAGACAACCGCAAACCATCATGGCCAAAATATTGAGGTCTTCTGGTGGTTATTATGTGCTTTGCTGCAACCATGGGCACGTTTTTCTTTTGTAAGAAACTTGGCACAATCGAGTCCTTCCTGTTGCCGCCTATTCTGCCTTTAATGGATTTCTTAGCTTTGCTTAAATGTACCTCGCTGTCCGTCTAACAAACGGGCACTTGTTGCCATGGGGACAAAACACCGTAGCACATTGCTTTCGGAGAAAGGAAGTTCATTAAGGTACCATGAAGGTGTCAACCCGGGGCCACCGTTTGTGCTTCATGTATTCCATAAAATTCTATTTTGAGGGAAAAGCTCACCAGTGTATTGTCTGCCAAAGTGTTTGTTCTATGCGCTCCTCATGTCAGGTTGCGGATTTTGTAATGATTACCCCCCTATTTCGGTAGTTGAGATGCCGAAAGAAAGATGTATACGTCCAAGTGTATATTCAAGTGCACTGTATTCCGGGCTAATCCTTTCTCTGCGTCATTATTCACGAGGAAATTGAGTAAAATCAAATACCCATGTTCATTTAGTAGAAAGCAGTTAATGCGAAGATAATATAACTGGCGCCAACAGAACTCATTTCAAGTGCCTTTGCGAAGCGAATGTATGAGCAACAGACCTAATATTGGTTTCCAGTGTTGAACTGTAGCGATTTATGCCTGCCCAAGATTTTTTTTTTTTGCATAATGACCCAACCATCTTATATTTATAGCATGACCTGCATTCCGTGAGAATCATCTTTCATGCCACATGTTCTCTTTTTTCTGTCGGTGTTCAGCGTGGAGTAGGGAAAGACGTACGGTGCCATTAAAGAAACGATATCAACTACAAAAGCAAAGTTTTGGCCTGAAAGTAGACGTTTTGGGAGCGGCAACATGTGGTGTACTTCGCTAATCCTTCAAGATTGAATATCGCAACTAGCAGCGTGATAAGAAAAATTGCATGAGCGTGGCAGGCAACCAATCTTGTAAGATGGCTGCGTACTTTACCTGACATATTTCCACCTGAACCCTTCATGCATAAACGCTCCACGACAGCGCTTCCTGAAAAAAAAAAAAGCTGTTAATCGCAATCGAAGCCAAAAAAAAAAAAACACCCACGGACGAGCAGCTTTGCTGCTGAGCAGCGAAATTTTTCATGTTCGTAGGAGCGCCTTTCAGCAAATCTTTTTTAATGGACGCAATCAATGCGAAATAGGAATATAGTGGATCAGAATAAAGAATCATCGCACAAGGTATTTCAGCTTAAACAGTTGTGTTATAGCTGTAGAGCAACTTCATCGACGATGGTTGTTGCAGCGGCTTAATTGCTGTGAGGCTTGTTCAGAAGGGCTTATCATAGTATTTTATAAGCTGCGCTAGGAAACAAAAAGGAAAGGGCTCGCTTTCCGCTAGTGAATGAAAGTTTTTGGCCAATTTTGTCCGTTCACGAAAAATAAATGATAGAGAAAATTGAAGACATTCGGCTAAGTTTGGTAATAATAGAATAAAAGAAATAGCAACTTTTAAAAAAGCAAGAACAACAAAACACGACGACGACAACAACAACAACAACTACAACAAGAAAAGGTGTAGGACAAGGGCTTATTCACAATTGTTTTTTCTTGTCCTTGTCAAAAGCTAACGTTTACATACGTGTGCGAGTGCATGAACGAGTGTGTGTGTGTGTGTGTGCTCATGTACGTCTGTGGCTCTGTCTGTTGACCAACAACGTTAACGCGTCAGCTCATTTACTGGTTTAAATTCGTGAACTCACGTGCGAGTATCTTTTGTCGTTGGCTTTTCCACAATTGATACATGACGGGAGCGCTTACACCCCTTCATTCAGCTACGTTTTTATGCTACATGAAGAACTCTTTGAATTAAATGAAAGCTGCTCGCTGATGAAAGAAAACTGTCAGACTGTAAAATTAACCCTTTATGCATAGGTCACGTCCTGGAGCCGCCAATCTGCACGTGCAACAAAGTTGCACAATTTTTTTTTTAGCTCTACTATGTCGAAGTTATAACAACAAAGGTGCAGTAGGTGCTTGGCTAATACGACTGCCAGTAAATAGCTATCGAAGTACTGAGGACGCCTAGGGTCTACAACAAAACTAGAACCTTGACAAAAATGAAACTGCTTTGATGTTTATGACAATGCAATATGATACAAAAGAGAAGAATATGCCGTCGAGCTGACAGGCATGTTGTAAGAAGGAAATCTTGTTTATTGTTTGCTGTTCAGCAGAAAAGAAGCTATAGTCAGAGCATCTAGCCATCCGACTGGGTAAAGTTGGGAGTTTGGACTTTTACTCAAATACCGGGACCGTCCCGCTAAAGTTCTGATAGTTGACAATTCTGCACACAATGAATGCATTAGGATAATGGTGCTACAGTGAACGGCGTCCCTGTCTACGGACAATGAAGCTTACAAGGAGCTCGTCGGGTGCGGATACCTTGGAACATAAAAGGTGACTAAGAAGAATTGTGCCCGTCGTTAAAAATTTCATCATTTCCTTGTGCTCTGAAGCACCGCGCCTAAAATGAGGCATTTATGAAAGATGATTCAAGTGAGAAACTGGGAAGACATAGACTAACACATCACAAGTTGCCTTCAAGACTTTCAAGCAGTTTCGAAATAATTTCACAAAAATTCAGAGGCAAGCCAAGCCTAATCATTATTTCACGATGGCTGACTCTGTGATAAACGTGGAAGAGATGAGGAACAGGCAAAACGCTGTAATATCTGCAAGGCAACCAGCAAAAAATATTGATGAACCCGTAATAGGCAATAAAGTGTACAAGGGTAAAGAATCGGCTAACAAAATCAATCAGCACTTCACTACATTAGTTGAGAGCCCAAATGATGTAGACGATCTGAACTACCCACCGCATCCAATACAGAATTACCTATTTGCTTTGCAAACTAATGAATACGAGGTAATAAATATGTTTAGATGCTCTATAGTGAGCGAGAGTGAGGACCTAGATGGCTTAGAACTACAGCCAATTTTTTTTTCTTATCGACATACTCAGTCCATACTTAACACACATATATAATATTTCATTAAGTACCGGAACCTTTCCACAGCGTGTGATGACTGCCAACATAACCGTAATATACGAGAGAGTTGAGAAAAATAATTTGAGTAAATATAGGCCGATTTCAATATTGCCAACATTCTAATAGGGACCGGAGAAAATTTTATTCACTATATTGTCAAAACTTTTTGATGAACACTCGGTTATAATGCCATCACAATATGATTTTAGACCTGGAGGGGGGGGGGTGTTATTCTGTAAGAGTACGCCTAGTAGATCGTCTATTTCGGCCGTTCCTGACTGGCTAAGGCCGTCCGTTTCCTCCTCGCTCGTACAGCTACATCCAATCAGGAGTGGCCGAAATGGACAATCCATTAGGTGGACTCTTACGGAATACCCCCCCCCCCCTCAGTCTTTCAACACAAAGCGCGTTACTTTATAAAAAAGAACTAGCCCTAAACAAAATAGAGACAAAAAGAATAACTTTGGGAATTTACGCAGATTTTTCCAAGGCCTTCGATACCACAAATCATGGTGCGTTGTCACCCAAATCAAATTGTTATGGAATTCGTGGCGTTGTCCTAAAACTAAATGAAAGTTACTGCACCGATCGATACCAAAGTGTGTACCAAACTGTCGGCATTAGAAAAAATTAGATATGTTGCACTTCAGCGCAGCATACTCGGTCCACTTCTATTTATTATTTTCATATATGATATCGTAAGTTTAGACACCTCAGCGCAATACGTAATTTATGCAGACGATAAGAGTTAATTTTTGCAGGAACGAACGCTGATACCACCATAACAACTGCAAATGACGCAATAAAGAGACTTCACATTTGGACAGTAAAGAATTCACCATGTAATAACTGTGCTAAAACAAACGTGTCCTTTTCCCGGCCAAATCTACATAATGAAAAATAATTTATTCCCTAAGTTTGAATACCGTTACAATGTAAATTTAGCCGTCTGCATAGAGAATGGGTGTTGTGTTTCACGGGTACATGTCCTGGGAGCACCACAGAGATTACATAAGAAATAAACATAGTAACACCGTAGGTATCCTGCGAAAATGTCAACGCATACTGCCAGAGCGACAAAAGCTTATGTTTTAAAACGCTCTCTTCTCTCCTCATCTGTGTTACTGTCATCTAGTCTGGGCTACTGGCATCAAGAACTCACTGCACAACTTGATCATGTTGCAAAAAAAAAAAGTGAATTCCTTGCAGGGCATTGCAGGTTTGTCGTACAATGCGCACACGCCCGAACTCCTTGCCAAATTTCATGTTCCAAACGCTAAAACCCATCCTAATACCACCCTTCAACAGCTTTTAGGTACGAATTGATTTAATAAGGCCGCCACATGCACGCTTTAGCGTGCATGTGGCGGCCTTATTGCAAATTTAACTCCTAATTCCTCTTCACGCTTAATAAGAGATACTGACCATTGGTATATTCCCGGCCGAGAACTAATTATGGATTGCAACTATTGCTGTATTCTCTTCCGAGCACACTAAACAGGTTTGAACAAACAGATGAAATTTTACGCACGTATCGAAAAACGCTATTTTAGCTATGATATCATGAATGTTTTGGTACTTCTAAACGTGAAAATTGTTTTGAACTGTTCCATCGGAGCTTGTTTCCGCTGCTTCCTTTGTAATCGGGGGTGGCGAAGCTAGTCAAGCTACTAAAATGCAGTGTTTCCGCCTTATTCTCACCATTTAGGTAGATTTTCGCTTTGTACTGATGTACCAATATGGTGGAATAAAACAATCTGAATTTCAAATCTCAAAACTCGTATATAAGCACTGCAGTCAGGCGCATTATTTATTTATTCAGAAACATTGTAGAGGATGTAAACTAAGACACCATAAAGATTTTACGTATTACATTGCGGGTATTTTGTTTTATAACACAACTTTTTCTTCAGTTAGCACGTATAGGATTATTGCCCAACGTACTGACGTCTCGTCGGTGTGGACGCCACTGAAACGAAACCGTTTTTGGTGAATATGAGAAGAACTTGTTTACCGTCTGGAGGAAGTCGCATAGGACTTTTTGCTATATTACCGCGAGTTAAATTGCCAGTGAATGCTGCAACTCCAGAGCATGCGTGCATAATGTTGAAAAAAAAAGGCAGGTAACATTAACAACAGAAACTAAATGGTGGGCTCTACAAAGTATTTCTTTTAAAGTCATTCATTAACTAGGGTTTATGTTCTTTCTATGTAACAATCTAGCTTACCTTAAAGCAGAGATTGTGGTTCAGCAACATGGTTCTAGCAAATACACCCGTTCATTTGACTAATGTGTGAGATGCTCGATCCTTTCATTCTGCTTTATCGCTTCACTCTCGGGAATGCAAGGTTTTGTATTTCCGAGACATGATAGAAATAGGAACTTCAGGAGTTCTTAATGCATATGATTGGGTAAATACGTATCGTATGTCGAATAAAACATCTGTTTGCTGTATGTTTACGGGCGTATAGCCTTTCGTAAGACTCCTCCATTGCTGCTTTTGGTTACCTATTCAAGGAAGAAAGCAAAATTGTTTTAAACGCCCAGTCATAAACATCACTAGAACAGCGCATGGGCCCGCTTCATCAAGTAATGCAGTCGACCACGGGGTACAAGAAAGCTTTGACCTCATCGAGAAATACCTATTTGAAAATATCACCTAAAGTTCCATTTCAGTTGCAGCAATCTTGTCGAGCGACGTGTTCGATAACAAAAGAACTCGAAACACATGCGTCGTCGGCATGTAATTGCTGTGAGGCACTAATATGTGCAGAAAGGCTCAGCATTGTAATTTACGAACTGATGGATGCTTCGAGGGTCGTAAATGCAAGCACTGTGCTGAGACGAAGCTCCGTGAAAACACACGCTTTGCTCGTTGCTTGTTGTCCGGTTGAGTACAGTAAGGAAAGTGCGTTTATAACTCAACATTACATAAGCAGTTTATATACAACACTAATGGCATCTGACAGTAAGAATTATACTGACCAAAGCTTTAACGTCAAGTTCTATACGCCGTAGACATGATCGACATTTGCCCATTTTTCTCCATTGGACTCGGGGGCTCCCGAAGGAAAAGCGCTCACCAGACAGCGTTCTCATTACCTGGATCTTGCGGTGCGGCTTACCAAACTGGAGCCGTACCGTCGTGGAGCATGAAAGAATTATTACATGCAACGGAGGTCACGCTGCAGCTATTTATCAGGCCGCTCGCCACGTTATCCCACGCCTAATTAAGAAGCGACGTGACACCCGTTCAAACAAGGGCACATGGACGTTGTTTGCTGGTTTGTAGCGCTTTTTTTAAAATTTAGCTACGCTGTATTTTTCGTGGACACGCATTACGAGTTGTGACAATGGTAGAGTGATTTCACTTCGAGACATATCACTTCGAGGCTGCATTGCCAATATATGAAAAAAAAGTGTGTCTTTGTGTGTGAGTGAGTTTGACGAATATAAGCGCATCGCCAATGGCTCCTGAAAAAAAGCTGGATATATAGGCTGCCTCACATCCTTTAGGTTAAACTATATTTAAAACTTCGTTGTTTTAGTGCCACACCCTTCCTGTCGTGTGCCTTGACAAGCATCTGCAATGGAGGCACCTTCCTGTCCTGCAGGCCTCTCTATCCCCTCTACTGCGTTTTCTTTTTGTTTGCAGCATTCACTAGCGCAAGGTGGCCGTAAGAGAGTATACTTGAAGATATACTACTCGCGTGAATGTTTAAGTGACGACAGTCACGCCTATTGACCATATCTCTGGAAAATTTCTTGCAATGTCCACGTATGCAGTTCTTCTCGGTCGGATGGGTTCTTTCAATACTGTAGCCTGCCTTGGTACCTCCCGCGTCCATTTCAGCGCCATTATTTGAGCTATTAGCCCATGATGGATGCATACTCCATCAATAGATGCAATTATATTTCACATAGAAACATACTGTGATACCATTGTCTTGTAAGCTGGTCGCTTTTACTTGAACATAGATGTGATACTCATTCGTGCCCCGAAGCTGAGGCTTAATGTGAATGCCTTTGATAGAATTAAATGTGACGAGCGAGTCATGCTCCGAAAAAGTGGGCTGTAGTCGCAAACATCAAACAAATTGATTCTAGAAATCGAAGGCAACAAGACATGGAGTACTCCTAAAACGCGAAACTAACAACAAAGAAATACGGCAGTTGGCAGTTTCTTTACATATAAAGACAGCAACAACAAATAACCGTGAGAGAGCCTAAACTTTATTTTCAAATCAATAAGTTTCAAGTCCGGCGTCTTTTTAGTGGGTCTGCGCACCCGTCGCGGACGTGGTTCCGAGACCTTGTCTCGAAGCGGCTTCCTCGGCTCGCTGGACGGCCCAGAGTTGTGCTGTAAGGTTCGAGCTGAGCAATGCGGCCTTCCACCGCGAGCGAAGGCTGGCAATGGAAGAGACGGAGAGGTCAGCACTGCCCGACTTCTTTGTTAGGTGCTGCCATTCCCATAACATGTGATTAAGTGTGGCAACCTCGCCACACGATGTGCATCTGTTTGTAGTGTATATGTCTGGATACATGGCTTGCATGAGTCTGGGGTTTCTGTAAGGATCCGTTTGCAATTGTATGAAGTGTACTGCTTGCGCCCCGTCTAACCTAGCGTGAGGGAGTGGGTTAGTACACATTACTAATGAACAAATGCACAAGTTAAACATATATCTCCACGAAAGCGCTTTCTTAAAGTGGTTAAATATGATCAAACGGGTTACTTGGTTAGCGAGATCACTATGCCTGCAGTGAAACAGACAATGTACACGCGAATACGCATAAGATGGCAGGGACGCTGGCGAATTCAAAGCGCACCGTTGTATATGCAGTATGAAGGGAGGAACCACTTATTCGCACCTCAACAAGGGGCTCCTTGAGGAGACTCTGTCTCCCGATCCTTCGCAGACTCTGTCGGCACAAATTAAGATGGACGGCAGAGCCCACGCGAGCTCTCTGCAGGACGTTGACCCGGGGCTTTCAGCGACGATGCGACGTGTAAAGGCCGTCCAGCACGTGAATGTCGCGCGATTCTCGCTGCTTCTGTTGTTTGAAGTGCCCCGCATGAGAATATCGCAGTTTAACTATTACTACTACAGTGCAAATTATGCGAATATAGCTCGGAAGAAGGATCGCGTGGCTATAGGAGCGCATTAACACAACCAGGTGGCTTGCGACCATTGCCGCTTCGTTGGACTTAAAAGGAACATTTTTCGCAGGAAGTACTATGTAGGCAAGTCAACACTCTTATTAACCAACGAGTTAATATGTACGTTACTGTATCTGAAGGCTCGCGAGACTGTTGAACTTGAATAGGTAGTTTAAACTTTGCGGAAGCAGCATGTACACATGACTAGACGGAATTTCGCATCATTTGCGTCAGTGGCGAGTTACTCTAACGGTATATGCTTTCCCGGATAATTCACGTGTGCTACATATACGAAGAAGTATATAAGTGAATCAAGAAATGAAAGCAGTTAACAAACGAGCAGAATACACCGATAAGTCACCGGTGTAAACGAACAATCGCAGGCCCAATTTTTATCGTATTTCGTTTCAGTTTCAAAGCCTCAGCGATAGTTCCTATCATTATAACACATTATCATACACGTCCTCTGCATTACAAGAGGTGCAACATTGTCACCATAAGCTGAATCCTACTGCTCGAACAGAAACGTTTTCCAAGCTTCTCTTATACTTTTTTTCTTGCTGAGTCAATCGGACCGTTCTTATTTCCCAGACTCATGGCTCAATACACTAACGCGGCACATGCAATACACTAACGCGACACATGCATGTTGCAGTGGCCATGCAAAGGAGAGCATGGTTTATAAAGCAGAATTAGGAATAATTATTGTTGCCAAACACAATGATTTTTGTACATTTTGCGTATCCATTATTAAATGTATTGACACTGCATAACATTGCACCACTGCCCGTTCACGTCTGCGTCGAAATTGTGACTTAAAATTTTGAACTAGTGTTATAATTAGTTTCTCTATAGTGATACATCTACACGATCTCCTTATCCAATGAGATCTCCGTAATTTCAATTTGCAGCTCTTTCGCACAAGCGTGCAAGTTATGCGGCGTTTACATTAACAAATACTGCAGACTTCCTAATAGTGTTCCTGTTGACACAACCAGGTCATCATTTCTTGCTATCATAACTATAAGGGAGTCAGGACTCCTAATGAATGACGCTTAAAGGAAATACATATATATGCTGTATATTTCTCATCATCATTGTGATCAAGATAGTGTAGCGCCGTACATAATATGACACACAGCGTAGACGTATAAAATATCCAGATAATTGATTTGATTTCGGAGCAAGAAATATAGCCTGCGTTGAAAGCACCGGACAGTGAGACTTACTTTCTTGCAATATTCGTAACTCTGGCGATTGTGGCGTCCATACTGAATATGCACTCACGTCGCATTCCTTTAAACACGTGCTTTTCCGAATGCTCTGTTGAAATAGGTGTCCCAGAAACGAGATTTCTTCCATTCAATTTTTATTTATTTGTCTTAACATTGTCAATTATTCCTTTACTTTTTATTGCATAAGATAGATCAGTGAAATAGTGGAGGTACTTTTCGCCTCAGTCTTTCCGCAGCTGTCCATGCACAACAGAAAATAGATATGATCGTCTGGCAGTCAAGTACCGAGAAACCAGAAAATAGGTACTGAAACAACTAGGCTCACAAAACTGAAGTTCTCCGCAATGTTTATTTTCTGTATGTTTGCAATCTTGAGTTCCAGTAATACATTATCAGCGACGGCAAGTTGAATCGTATGCTAGCTATCTTGTTCGTTCTTCCACCCTTTGCTGTTTAAAAACGTTCTCACTGTGTGTGCTAACTATAATAACTTTTCAATTCAGACTCTGAAAATGACGCACCCACAAACAAGTAATAATTTCCTGGAATAGTTTGCACTTCCACCACATAGGCGCAAGCTTTCGACGGCAACGCCAGATTGAATGCTGCTGCCTGAAACCTGAATGAATAGAAACCGCAGAAGGGCGAAGTCTAGCCGCCGTAAACAGAAAAGGCGATGCTGGGCTTCTTCAAGTGCCACGTTGCCTTACACGTGCGGAAATTTCTGGCGAAATATGCGCTGGCAGATTACATCGGACTTCCGAGCCCAGATTCAATCAACTGTACGTGGGAGCCTCAAGTTATCGCTGAGCACTTGCGATTTATAGCAAAACAGCTAAGGCCTGCAGTTCGAGATTTCTTGCTGGGGGACGATGCTGGCGTGCGTGCTTGAAGATTAAGTTCCCCACTTTGAAATTTCCTTTCAAGTATATATCGTGAGTACGATTTCTTGAAACATTAAAGCATATCTCCTGTCTTAGTTCTTTGCTTCTTACAAACGTACCATTCATTGAGCCCTTCAGATTAAGTCAGCCAAATCATAACTAAGCAATATCACTTTTCTTATTCGCCTTTGACTTGTGCGTAGGTTCTTTCAGTCGAGTGGCTGTCGCTGAATGGCACCTTATCCCATGTGGAGATTTGCAAAACCTATAATAATATAGTGTTCCCCTGACAATTGCCTCAAATAAAGGGTAATATAGTGCAATGACGCCTCATGGTGCGAGAACATTAGAATCACACGTTTATGGCATTCAATTTGATTTATTTTAAGATATTGGAAATATTCGCTGCTTTAATCACCGGCTTTTACACATTTGCCTGTTGAAAATACAAAAATGACATGAAGAAATGACCAAATAACTTAAGTACACACATGTACGCAATGTTGGATTTGTTTTGTTTTCATGATGTATCATTCAACAAGCAATCTCTAGTGAGCAGCTTTAATAGGAATCGCATGCTACCGCAGCCACTAAACGAATGTTCTGTTTCGCTGTTGAGCTGCAGCATATAGCACAACCTGTGTAACACGAGTTTAAAAACCATGGCTATATAACATGATTTGTCTGTCGGGTTCAACGTTCTAAAGAAATACACGGGCTATGTGAGACACTGTACCGCATGATTGCGCATATAATTTTTTTGTCACCTCGAACTGTTTGCCATGGACTCAAAGCTCAGTAGACGAACCTTTCGCACCTTGCTTCCATTAAGAGGTGCTTTCGGGACCGGAAATTAAACCCGACACGACGCGCTCAGAAACGTAATACCTTAAGGGTTTGAACACCTTGAACGGTACACGATGAGGTGAAAGAAAGCGCTGATACACGATTTAGGGCTTCAACGCCAGGTGTGTCACTGCTCATTGGTATGCCTTTTGATATCTTCTCCTGTTGCTCGATGAAAAGCAAGGGCCCATATTCGCTCTCAAGAGGGTTCTTATTAACGACTGGCATGTAATAAATATGAAAATGGGCAGCATAATGCATACACACAGTGATGATATGAAAGGATATGAAAACGATATGATGATGTGAAAAACATACTTCGCTCAACTACCATTGCTGAGCGCTGGCAGCAGAATCTATATGTATATTGAGAAAGTAATTACTTCCTCGTGCTTGTTCAGGTAAGAACCGTTTTACTTTGCACAAACCGAGATAAAGATATAAGATAAAGTGATGGCTCGGCACGTCAATGATACATCTTGTATTTCTGTGTCATATTGCACTATTTGAAATACACTTCACATGTGCTTTCCATCATCTGTGACGCTACTACCGTCCTCATCAAATAAGTGTCAATTTTTGAGAAAGCCGACGCCAAAGGTTTTAACAAACCGCTTCCACACATTTACCGGAACATCTTACTTTCTGTTCTGGATAAATATTTTACGCAATCGTTTTCAATTTCCTTCGAACAAGATTGAAGTCACTGCACAATATTATGTACACACGAGGTTACAGGAGGACATGGTGGCCTTCTACAGATGATTACACCCTTTCAAGTCCCACTGGCACAGTGCAGGCTATTACGGAAATACATCCGTAATAGCTATAAGGCAAGTTCAACAAGGGCAGTAGTGGCTACTTTGCTAGAGCATTTGAACGCGTTTTTTTATTATTATACATATGCTATTTAGGAGATGTTGTCACCTTTAGTTACACCTTTTCACATAGGGATTTAAAAGAGGAACAAATAAATCATATCAGATATAGGGAAATCACAACAGCACTAATTCCGGTAACATAAGTACATTAATGTCACACTGTAACTGAAAGACAATTCCAAATTATAGAAACACAGTTCAGTCACGTAAGTGGACTAATGCCACACTAAAAGAAATGCCAACTCAGTAACACAGCAACACGGAGTTCAGTCACTTATGTGCACTCAAGTAAACACAAGGTCCGGTCACTTAGCTAGACTAAAATAAGGGCACATAAGGAATCACGGAATAAAGTCTTATGAAGTTACAAGAAATCAGGCATTGGATTGGCCAAAGTCGGGTAAAAGAGAAACGTACAATGCGCTATCACATTTAAACAGTCTATTCAATATTTTCCGAGAATATCACTCGCTTGTAGAAATCTTCGAAGGGCCAGTAACGCTCGTCCTTGCAATGAGTATGTTGGCCATGGACCTAAGATCTTCCTCAAGCTGAAGGGCCTGCGATCTAACGCCACTAAATCAAGTGCTAAGTGTTGTCTGTGCGTGTCGTGTGGTGTTTATTGCAATTTTAAAATTATATCATCCTCGCATATATGGCACGACCACTTTTAGACCACCAGTCATAACGTTAGGCTTCGTACTGCATTCAACGGCTGCTGCCTTTTGGAGATCAGGCCTGAGGTACTTCAGTAATTACACAGGGGCCGGTTAAAAATCAGACACGAGTAGCAAGTAGCTCAGTGACTGAGGTGTTTTGCTAACTAAAGCTAGTTAGCGGTCTCGACACCCAATTTCCGCAATATTGTTCCGGTTATGGAGACGATCTCAAAGTGGCGCGGAAAAGAACCTTAAGTTGTAGAACATATACGGGACATGCTGTTTATATTGGTATTTTGAGCGACACTTGAATACTTTTTGGGCGCGACATATGAAAGACAGCTTGATAATTTGCTATTTAAACCCGCCCAAGCACTCAGAGATTTATTGTAATCCATAAATGATATCCTGGTAATTACAAGCTATTTCTTGTCAATGCTTACAAAACTTGGTTTTTTGAGGTCAGTGGCCTTAAATATGGAAGGAGTGCTTGACAAAGGGTACTCAATACCGTAACTAAGGAGGTTAGGAGCTACAAGAAAATTGGTCTGGAAGTCGTCTGATCTTTCTTTTTCTAGAATTCAGGATGAGAAATACACGGCAGAAATGTCAGTTTCAAATAAAAAAAAAACTAGTGCTGAGTTTTTTTCTTCTTTGAAACCTTCTCGTCAGAGATACGTTTCGTTTTTCGGTTTTCTGTGGTGAGTCGGACGATAGAACGTAAAGACTATAACGCGTGTTACGAAGCCCATCTTCAGCAGTGTTTACCGTACTTCCAGTATTCGGGAAATGTCGTAATGTTCAGTAAATAAGACAGAATAAAAACCATTTATTTTTGTGTAGCGTATCATAACGAGGATATTCCGTCTTTAGGAAAAAAGAAATGGAAGATAATCACTTTTAGTACTCTTTTTCCTTCCGTAAAAGTAAGCACTGACCAATGTACACACCTGACCATAATTCTTGGTCACTTGGTGTTTGCTAATCCTGCCAAAATGTTTACGGTAAGAGCTTGCTCAAATTTAGTGGAACCCTAATTTAGAATTCTACTCCTTCTTTGCTAACAATAAATAAGTGTTTAGTACACATGTTAATAACTGTTATTGTGAGTTATGAAATTCTTTCATGTTTTTTTCTAATTCTGGAAAATTTCCGTGCGCGATATTTTATGTTGCTGCAAGAAAAAAATATATATTTCGTTCCGTGGAACTGAGACTAGACGCGGTGCCTATAGAATCCAACGATGTTTTCAGTATGCACAGCGTACTTCCTGGTGGTAATAAAAAATGAGTGAATGAGTAATCGCGTTCACTCTGCATTTAAGAAGCACCGCCAACACTGCGTTTGAGAAGGCACGCAAGGTTCCCTTGTTTACCGAGTACATATTAAGTGCATTCTTGGCATGTACACCTGTACTCCGTTTTAATTGTTGCAACTCGTGCATTCGCTTGTTCACTTCGCGAGAATAAGCAGGCATGCTTACGTTGAAAAAAACAACAACAAAAAAAAGCAAACAAACCAAGAGGCATTCATTCTATGCGGCAGTTTCGTTGGTATTTAGGGTCAGAAGAAAACTGCAATGGATGTGCGGCGCACCGAAATAAAGATTGAGGTATGCTGGAATGCATCGAACCCATTATGAAGCGCAAGGTTGTTACTTGAACAGCACTTTCTTCTTGCTAGACGTGCGGATTTTCGGATTCAATTACTTTAAGTCACGCGCCTTTAACCTGCCGAGCAAATTGCGCTAGAAGACCCGGAAAATCGATGCACTTAATGGCGAGGCCCGGAGCCTTTGTTCAGAAGCGCATTGCGCCTTCGATCCTGTAAGCCGATTCTCCTCCGCTGCTTCATTATCGCCTTCTGCACTTTTCATTTAAGTGCTAGGTTAACGAAAGTGCTTGTCGTGTATTAAAAAATAATTGCTTAACTTCTTTTATTGGTTTATGTTTTGAGGTTTCTATCACTGTTTCATTTAATTTTTTTATAATATTCATTTCAGCGCATGTTCAAATGTCGCTACCTGTTGGTCGGATCTACAAAATGCAGTAGCGTGAAGCAAAGATTTGCAATCAACAATAAATAATGTCTTCTTATACTTTTAAACACTGCGACAATGCAGTGGACGTGATATCAACTTGTCGAGAGCTGCCTACTTTTGAAAGGAGGAACGCTCCTCTCATTTGAGTACAGGTGCCTCTAAGCGGTGTGACCTTCAGCGTCGCGTTTTTCATCTCGAGCGCAGCATCGAGCGTCCTCTATAAGGTGCAGAAACTTCCCCGCGCGGCTTCTTTGGTTTTGTCACGATATATGGCAGTTCACAGGCACGACCACAAATGTAAGCGACGTGCACCAGTGCTAAAAAAACAAGAAAGCCTCACAAGGCGGGAAAGCGAGCGTACGCTGCTTTCACCTGGCCTCCTACAAAATGACGGAAGTGAAGGAACAGAGTACAAAAAAAAAAAAAGAAAAGAAAGGGTCACATGAAGGATTCTACACGATGTCGTACGGCGACACGCTGCCCGGCTGTCAAACCCCAGAAACTCAGGATTCTGGCCGCCAACACCGAGCGCGTCAAGCTATCCTGACGGTGTCGGAAAATGGGAAGGTTATACATACATATGTACAAAAGACCAGGCATGTCTTTCGCTTTGGGAAGCATTCCTGGTGTCTAGGACAGGAAAATGCCGACGCGGGAAGCCCAAACGCCTTGATAAGAGAGGAGCTGCCAAGCTTCAGCCGCTGTCATCAATGTTTCCCGTGCAAGAAGCTCGTCATAAAAAAAAAAAAAAAAACAGAATAGCTCGGAGTGTGGCTGGGAGAAAACCTGGCGACCGGGCAGTCAGCCTTTCCATGTCAACCTCCTCAGGCGTTGTTACCTTCTTTTCTGGGACAGTTTCGATCCGTTAGGGTCACTGCACGCAGTGAAACGTGCTCCGCTGGAGATGAAGGAAGAAAGAAAAGAAACGATAAACGGGGATATGCACATGATTGCCAGGCGATGTTTGCCATTGCTTGTTTACCCTTAACAGTCTATGGCGCGCAAGTACTCAGATGTCGTGCTCCTTCGCGATTGTCTGCAGGCGTATGCCGGAAGGCTTCAGCGTTATTTAACGTACAGTTATTGGCAACTAAGGCTCCGTTGCCGGCTGTCGGTCGATACGCAGCGTTACGAGCGTGGCAGGAGCGCCTATCCCCTAGTTTTTTTTTTCTGTTCACATTGTTCCGGTGCGCAGGTTCATAATGAACGATTGTTGGATGATTAAAATTTTAGTCCTTCGCTAACATATTACAAACATTATAATAAAACTTTTTTCTTTATTTTTGTTTTTCTTTTCTGTAGCTGCATCTTTTGGTGTACGCAAAGCATTCAATCCGAATCTAGGTTCTTTCTACTGAGCTGTAGGATAGCAGATTGGACACCTGCCCGACCTACCTCCCTACAGCGTTCCTTTCGCTCTCTTTTCGTCTCTCTCTTTTTTAAAATACTGCATTTGCAGCAACCTCAGAATGTTCTAAACTTCGAATCTCAGTTGGTCAAAGTTAATGTGGAGTTCACCACTACGGTGTGCTTCATAATCACGTCGTGGCTTCAGCATGTAAAAGCCCATAATTTATTTTTTCCTTTACCGTGAAATATAAAGTGAAATATAAAGAAAGAAGGTAATGTAAGCACAAGGTGACTTTCAACATAACAGTTATTGAACGGCTTTTAAGAGGAACAAAGTAATACGCAGCCAGGGTTATTTCGGAAAACAAGCAGCACGGCTAACAGTGCGTCGAAGAAAAATACAATTTTACTGAGGAACCATACTGGATGAACTCATAGAAATTATAGGATGAGTTCGTAGAAATAGAAAAAGCCGGACGTACACAAAGCAAGAGGTTATACGCGAGTAACGCAGTACATAAAAATACATAACGAGTGAACGACAGCGAAGGCTGTACACCATGGGCGCAAAATATATGCCTTATGGATCGGACAGTCTGTTGGGCTTTGTCGGCAACATATTAGTTCTGTCAGACTAGCTCAGAACTGGTACCGGTGCTTTGGCCTGTGACTTACATTCTTTTCCGGAGATATGGCAGAAACACATATTTATGTACTTCCTATAGAATAAACAGTGTCCTACAGCTGCGCATAGGTTTGCTTTTCTTCGGAGTTGCTTATTCATACCATGTTTAAAATAAAGTGCGCGTGCGGGATCACAGCTGTGATGAAAATTGTAGGTGATAGACAGGGTTAAGGTTTAGCAGGGAACAACCCTCTCTCCCTCCCCCTCCCCCCCCCCCCCCCACACACAGTGTACCAGCCTTCCTAAGTGTCGTCGAGTACCCCGACTCGTCGGGGCTCTTGGCGAGACTATAGAAAATTTCTACAAAGACGAATGGCCTAGCGGCCATCCCCTCACCTCGGGCTTCCTGATCCACCACTACTTCGCTTCCATCTCTACGACCCTCTACCTTTCTCCCTCCTACCCTCTCTCTCTTTTAACCCCATCTCCTCCACCCTGCTGGCGCTGAGCCATGCTCCCGCATGGGTTGCAGAAAATAGTGCTAGCCTTTCCTCCTTCCCCACAAGAACCACTCCTCTCTCTCTGTGTGCACGCGCAGGCAAAATATCGATACACTGCGTTCTGCATTCCTGTTATGGGTTTGCTAGACATTGTAGCTGCCAGTAATTTTTGAAGGAGTGCGTTGCATAACCGAAACGATTAATTATATTTGGATTTTGTTAGCACAGAACACTCTGTTGAGTTTATTTGCCATAGTACATGCTAGCTCAATCTCGATAGCTATCTACTCTCTAGCTCAGCTGAACTAATTTTTAGTTCAACTTATACACAGGAGACATATTGGTACATTACATTAGTATCGACGTTTATTCATTGATTTTTTGCATACAAGACAGGCATGCCAAGTTTGCTAGTTACAATGAATAAGTTGAAATCTGCAAATTATAGACTGCAAATGCCGTATGTAGGCCACTAATTTTTCCGTATACACTGTTCTAGAGTATGTTAATAACTTGCGAATAGGATTCTTGCAGAACTTAAGAAGACAGTGTAACTATTTCAGGCACGCTGTAACGAAATGGACTATTTTTGTCCGCCAATTAACAGATATAGAGCAGTAATTTGCACTTCTAGGTGTCCAAAGATACGCCGGACGTTCCCGATAATGTTTATGAACAGCTACATAAGACGGAGCAATAAAGTTTTCTTACGGGTATAAGTTTCGCCTACAAGGCAGGTTAGCTGAATTGTATGTTCTTTGAACATTTGTTCGAAATGTCCTTTAAGCAGTGACGTTAGGCAAGGTTAGCCATATTTATAACAGCCTCAAGTGTGTTCAAGTCAGGCCAGAGGCTCTCCGGGGCGATGTTTGAATATAATTCCTTGCAACATCATTTTCATCCGGCCAAAAGCCAGTTATTTTGCTTTTGTATGTTCCACACTGCTTGTAGGTGACCCCAGTGCAGCATAGTATCACAACAAAGTTAACGTGACGAAAACGCCAGCACTGCGAACGACTGCTTATTGAATATGTGACTGCCTCTGCTGTAAGTGCTAACAGTCAAAATAGGGGATGCCCTCCCTGCTAACTTTCATTATATGATCCTTTCCCCAGCACAAGGTAGCCAGCCGGTACTTACACTGGCTGCCCTCCCTGCCTTTCCGTCCTTTACGTTGTCGACGGGCTGGAAGGGGGGCGGAAATAAAAGTGGCGAAAAATTTTTTGCGACGTCAAAGTAGAGCGCAGCAAGCAAGAAAAAGAATAAAGTAAACGTTCTGGCACCTGAAATTGAACTCCCCTATATGAGAGTTCCGTGAGCGGTGATTGTGCTCCAGAGGAAAAAAATGACATTTTGTTTATTGCAAATGGTGCTGTCATCATATCCAATGAGGAAAGAATAGGCACATTGCCCCTGCGGGGCTCAAATATTTTCGTCATGTGCCGTTTGAGTTGTCTCCGATTCTACAGCTATACATACAGCGCCTCGGTTACTATGACGTGAACAGACCAGGCTGTTCCGTTTGTAGTTCGGTGTCGCATTTACTAAAAGCAGAAGAAACAGTGAAACACTCTGGCAACAGTCCAATATACCGAAAACTTGCAATGTTCCGTTCACGAGTGAAATAAGGCACAGCATAGAGTAAAATGACACTACTACACACACAGTTCTGTAAACAGGTGACAAGAAAAAAAGCTGAAAAACAAAAGCGCCCATAAGACTAAAACGCGCAAGTAAGCTGACAGTTTCGTAGAATAGATGGCAGATGTATGGACACATACGTAAATAACAGCACACATTGCAGGATGTAAAAAAAAAATCAGATCTGAACGTCACATGCATGGCCTGAAGTGGGGTGGGGTGAACCACTGTATTGTGGGGTGAACCACCGTATTATAAAATGACCCTAATTTTTTGTATTTTCGAAAAAAAAGAACATTTTAAAAGGTACACATACGTATTTGAATACTGTAGCTCAATTCTGTAATTGGAGGTGGTAGAACCCCTAGAATAGAAACTGAGGGAAACGCTCCAAGGCGTAATCGCCACCCCGAAACGCGCCTGAAAGTATTTCATGTGGTCAGTGCTCAAGACACCATGCTTGTGCTGTGTATCGCCATTTCAACTACCTTTTTCTGTTGACAAGGCAGGATTAATAATACCTTTCATTTTGATATGGTTACTCGTGATATGGTTATATATATGGTAACTATATGGTTACTATATGGTAACGATATGGTTACTCGTGGACGGGGCCGAAACGGCACGTCGAGTACACGGTCTACGTGCGCAGGTATTGCTCCAAAACACCCACGGACACGAGGAGGCCGCACAGCTGGAAGCTTCCATTTCCTACTCCACGTCATTTCCTTAGTCTTTCACGGAATATTTGCTACATCGCTGATATTTATCGTAGGAAGCTGAAAAAACAGCTGCTACTGCAGGTCAACCTGTGTCTACTTTGCTGTGCAGGGAGTTCAAGCACGTAAAACTTTCAATTGCTCTTTCTTTCATTTTTTTCTTTTTGCTGTCAAAAGTTTACCTTCCACATGCCCTGCGGCACATGCTTGCGAGACAAAGCGTTTGCAAATAAAATAAATCATCGGATCGTATTAACATTTCCTGCTATCTCGTGTCTACAAAAGGAAGGAATCCCGCTGTCGAGACTGGACTGCTCAAGGGGTTCCTGAATGGGTAAGCTGCAGCTCTTTTTTTTTTTTGGTCCTTGGCAATGCATTGGTTCTTTAAGCACGAAATGCTTTTAGCTCCCATTGTCGACGACGTTGAAGTGATCACAGACGAGCCCTCAGACGAGAAAATCTGGCCATCGTTGCGAGAAGAAGACGAGATCGTTCGGGCTACTAGTCAAAACTTAGAAAATGGTGGTCTCTGGCCTCTAATCCTTCGCACAGGTCCCCGTTACATAGGGTAGTAACTTCCCAAACAAGTTACAAATAAGAATGCTTCCAAGTTCTTACCAATATTCGTACACAATAACACTCAAGCTGTAACTCCTAGTACGCTGAAGTTTTCTGATTTCCAATAGCGAAGTTCACAAGGCAGATACAGGGCACCATATACTTGATTGTCATCTTTTGGCGCTGAGGCAAGGTTGCCTGTTCAACGCCAGTGGTCCGTGAGTTCCGCAGTACGGGCTTTGCGCCGGCTCGAGAGATGGCATCACGCTGCGTGACCAAGCCGGCAGCATCCGGCGCGCCGCACATTGCTGTTTAGCCGAGACGACACTTGCAACGAGGTCCAGTTCAAAACAGGTTCGTGTGGTGTGGCATGGTGGGTTGTACCGTTGCGAACATGCCCTATACCCATTTTAAGATTGTGGCTAGTATCAACTCCAGCCAATCTGCGTTGCCGGTAGCCATTTCAAGCTTACATCTACTGTCAGTGATTGAAGAGTCATAATTTTTTAAAAATAGAGCTGCGTGAAAATAATCATGATAAGATCACAGTCAGTGTTTGTACAGTTGCCTCAACAAAGTAACAAATGGGCCACGAGGGATGCCATGATGGGTGTTCAAGAATTATTACAACTACCTATAGGGTTCTGTAATGTGTACCTAAATCTAATTGCGCAAGCGTTCTTGCTAGCCGGCACCGTCAAAATTCGGCCACAGAGATCAGGAATCGAACCTCCGACCTCATGCGCGACAGCAGAGCGTCATAGCGACTGAGCCATTTTGGTGGGCGCAGTAACTATTAATGAAGCAGCAGCTAATCCCACAGCTGCAATGCAGAGCTATCAGTGAAAATAATGACAGGCTGTTTTTGTTCCGGTCCAGCTCCACCCAAACGCTTCATCGCTAGGTGAGTCAGTGACTGACTCGAATAAAAGTGAACATTTTGGCAACTATTGTATCGCCTGCTTCTCCATTAACAATAAATTGTCCAATGATCAAAGGCCGATGAGATGAAGTGACATGAAAAAAAAAGTTGTGGCAATAAAGCACATTTTGTAAACATGCTTCAGGAGTAAATAAAAAATAACTTCAACAAATCGTCCAGAACGGAACTACGTGCAGTTAAACAGAAGTCTTGACAATCAAGTAAATTCAATACCAGAATATAAATAAATAAACACACGAAGACATACTAAGCGTTAATACACAGATACAATGTATCATTGCTGGGTTACGTACCAGTGTAGATTGCGTGGGCACTGCTGACTTCTACGAAAAATTAAAATTTTCATAAGTCCCGCTACATAAAAATCTTGTCGTTTTTAAAGTGAAGCTTCTTTCTGCCTATCTTCCCGAGTTTGGCGTGACTATCTCGCCGGATATAGCTGTGGATACGCATACAAAGGTTATATGAAAGTAGCAGCAAAACGGCTTAAATAAAGCTTGTATGCTGACAAAGTATGCTTACCTCTGTTCTTCGTAACCCAAAAAATAAATTCCTACGTAAAACCTGAACATATAATGTTGGCTAACAGGCATCTCTAGAGTACACCGATCCGTTAATGAAATGTTGAAATATATTTAACGGATTCCTTGATTTACTTTCTTTTCTTTTATTTAGCTACTTAGCATGCCGCACTTTCTTTGCCAATCCTCTAGAATGAGCATGTCTCACTATGATGCCTACATAAAACTTAGGAAAGGAAACCAATCCAAACCGAAACAGTCCCTATATAGCAACAGATCGGCATAACCAACCACCAAAGCTTCGCTTCAAATATATTCTGACATTTGCGTTGGATCTGTATATTTCTTTTTATTTACTAGACACCTGAACGCTAGAGAACTGCTAAAATTCGAAAAAACTATTCTTCAGCTTCTTCGTTAGCGAAGTGGCGAAGAATTAAACAAATACCAGACCCCAAGAAAATTGCGAGCAGCTTAGAGCCAAACATTGGAGGAAGCCATAGGAACATCTTTAAATCTTCTTTCCATCGCTTTAATTTTACAGAGGCAAATGCACGTGCTGTGCAGAAGTCTGCGTTGTGGGAAGGACAAATGGGTAGCCACTATTAGGTTGGAGGAACTTGGTAGAAAGCATCGATGTTTCTCCAGGGAACACAAAACACAAAACATGTTTTGTTCCACAGTCGCGGTTCCGGAAATCGCGCTGGCCATTTTCGCCAAACTTCTTACTTTTCAGATCTTGTCTCAAACTTAAAGAAATGTGGGAGACTGGGCTATTTGGTAATCCATTATGTGCACATCCCCAGAGCAAGGACGTAAAGGCACGACGGAGAGAGCGCTTGTCTTTGTCGTACCTTTTCGGGCTTTGTACGCTGTCGCGCTGTGCACATCACATTAAAAAATGGTGTAAATTTAGCCAGCTTCAGAATTTGCTGAGTTACCAGAATTTTTTCATTCCGGCAAGACACCGCATAACAAAACATACCTAGGTCCTATCGGGCAAGTGATTTCGAAAAAAATGCCTCCAGAAGTACCTAATCAAAGTTTAATAGTTACAAAAGTATGAGTGCTCTAAACTCGCTGACACCTGTGGTCACAATTCACAACGTTTACGATTTCGGCAATTGTAAATAATGGTGCTAATGCTATCTTTGGCAGAGATTGCGACCTAATGTCACACAGCACATTTTAACACTGTACCCTGAGTGTTGTCTTTCAATAGGTCATTGGTGTGCTAAATGTCCTGTAGAAGCAAAGCCTTATTTTAGGTGTACCAGATGCTCTCTTCTGGGCGTAAATATTCTAGATCCGTGCAGGTGTCTTTTGAGGAGCATGGTTGATTGTTTTAACCTTATGATCATACCTTGTTAAAGTAGTAGTATACGTGACGTATACGCTTAGCGCAAATAAAATGACCAAGTTATGGCCTAAATTTATTACACGAGCCGTGGTGTTTTTTCTTGCAGTTTAAAGATGCCTCCCGAAATCAATACAACCTGTGCTATACTATCGCACGCAGTTTCACAGTGCGGAAGCAAGGCAATGATCAGAACAGCATGGATGAGGACAAGTGCTGTTTTCGTTCATGTTCTTCTAGCCTTTTCCTTGTTTCCGCGCAGTGAATTTTCATTCTGGATCCCCAAGGGGCTTGAACACGCGTGTGTTTGCATAATGAAAAAAAGAAAAAGAAATCACAGTGTCGCCCGAATGGCGAAGCATCGATTGCGATAGCAAATTGGTAGACAGCCACAGTAAGTAAGGACAGTAGCTTTATCAGCCATATAAACTTGTAAACATTCGCTTACTAACTAAATTAACAAACACGGAGTCAGCATGCACTGGCAAACATGCGCACATCACACTCGATGAGCATGGACATTCGCTGTCAAAACGCTGGCGTGAGGCAGAGCGGCAGCAAAAGCAAGCGAGGTGACCTTTGAGCTGTCTATCACTTCAACGAAAACTGAACGGTGTGAACAACACACACAAAGCTACGAGCCGTCGGCCCACCTATACTCTCCCTCAAAGCAGGCCACTTCCAAGACAAAGCCGGCGCGACCGCGCCATACGCAATCGCTGCCGAAGTGCAACGCCTCCGCTATAACTCCACACCCCCCGGTTTCGTGCGCGTGACGGAAAACGGCGCTCTTCCTCCCCGCTTTCCCCCCTTGCGCGCACTGATTAAGCTGCGGTCGTCGGCTCACCCTCCCACACTTTCACTGGAACATACAGCATATGGCACGCGGCAACGGTGTTATCGCCATTGGACTTCATATGGAACATCATGGCGACGGCAACGGCAAGAATGCGCTTGTAGGGTTCATATAATTGCTATCGCAATAAAACTGTATTTGTAAAACTTGTTTTGAAATGATTTCGTACTCATCCTGTTTTAATTTTTATGCGCCCCACCCTTTAGTATTACCCTCTTTAAGGTAGTAAAGTGAAGTTGGAGCGGGCTAGCTCACATATTTTGCTTCAGTTCATTACTACGGTTCACGTTTAAAAGTCACAGCCATTTTATCAATATAGTATATAAATAATAAAAACATTTAAATTTGAGGTTACTCCACTGAACCGGTGTATGTTCGACGAAAGGCAGACTACGTATGCAACACATTTAGGGCTTGAAAATAAAAATAAATAAAATAATATTCGAATGAAGCTTTCTATACACCTGTGCATTCTGGATGAAACATGCGGCACAGGTGGCGTAATACACGCGCAGAACTTACGGCTAACGCTTGAGCGAAATATTGCAGCGCAGGCATAAAAGCCCGTTTCATTTCCCTGTCTCTGACAGGCGGTCGGCGCGATGCATGCTGAGGATAAGAAAATAAACGAAGCAGATATCTGAACCTTCTTCCAGTACAGCACAGCAAAGCATAGCGTCCCCTTGGTGGGAAACCACAAAAGCAGTGTGACGTGGACAGAGGCGCGTGTAAAGTTTGGAAAAACTCAACTTCGTTTGACCACTCAGCAAGGGGTGTTCCGTACTCTGTCGTGGTCATGTCGACTGTCCGGAAGAAACGCTTTTTAGATGTTATGCTCACCAATAGTCTTGGTTGCCGAAAATCAATCCATTCTACTCGGGTAGACTCAGACCCTTTTGCAACATGGCACAGGTGTTGTTAGAATGGCCACCCCCGCTGTCACCCAACTGTCGGCTAAAGCTTCGCGTTAAATGGGACCAGACGTTTCCGAATAGCGTTCGTCCATTCAGCTACTGAGGCATACCGTGTCGTGGTTTTCGCGCACGAATAATTTATAGCAACATCTGTCCAGCGGCCGATTTCATACCAGGTCGCGGTCTCCTATAGAGGCAGCTGTTAGCTAAAGCCGGGCCTTGCTGACAGCACAGTGCGAGCGTAGAATTTTTTTTCCGCGTAGGTCTGGTTTATCGGCGTGTTCATACACTGCGTGAAAACATACTAACTCGGACAACAATGCGTTTCAGCGCAGATTTTGAGGTCTTGCTTTTTCAAACTGGTACGTGGCGGATGGTCTTCTTGCCAAAAATGCATACTTTGCGTACTGAATGTCTTAAATTTTTCAATTAGATGTTCCATGAAGGTGAGTAATCAAGAAATTAAGTAAAACTTTGTCAAAAGTAAAACTATGTCCACCATTGTTTCTATAGAGGCTGATCAGTTAAAAAGTAATTTCGTTTTGAATTAGCTGTTTAGTACCTAACGGTCGCATTTCATAAGAAGTACTTTTTATTCAGATACCCTAAAGGCCCTTATGGGCATTATATATAATATAATATAAGCTGTTTATATAATATATATATTATATTATATATATAATTATATATATATTATAATATATATTATATCATATAGTATATATATATATATATATATATATATATATATATATATATATATATATATATATATATATATATATATATATATATATATATATAAATATATATATATATATATATATATATATATATATATATATATATATATATATATATATATATATATATATATATATATATTGTTGCGCGCGAAGGAGACCGTTTGTAACCCTTACGGATGAAGGGGACCGTTTACTTTAAGTCGCGAAGGTGAGCGCAAGAGCGGTCAGCTGCTTTATCCACTGAGCGTCGTCCTCTTCTTCCTTCCTCCACTCGGGACCGCAAGCACGTTCACTGGTCTTCGTTTTCTTCATGCGTAACATTCCTCTCGTCGCAGACGAAGCCCGCCGGGCGAGTCAATCCATGTGTCTTGACGTGAACAATTTCAAGCGGGCGACATGGACCACCTGTGTCTTGGCAGCTCTTCTACCACTCGCCGTGAGGCGAGCTATGTTATATGTGACTTCCGTGAGTCTGTTAATAATCACAAACGGTCCATCGTAGGTGGCCAAAAGCTTTTGGCATAACCCGCGTTTCCGTACTGGAGTCCACAGCCAGACTAAATCACCAGGGCGATAGGTTACCGGGCGGTGGCGAATGTCGTAGCGTGCTTTTGATCTGTCCTGCGATGCCAAAGTGCGCAAACGAGCAATACGACGAGCTTCTTCGGCGAGGCAGAGAGTCTCGGCGACAGTGGGATTTTCGTGACTGCAGAAGGGGAAAACAGTGTCGATTGTGTACCGGGGTGGCCGTGCGTACAGCAGGAAGAAAGGGCTATAGCCGGTTGTCTCGTGCTTGGCGGTGTTGAACGCGTACGTGATAAAAGGCAGTACGTCATCCCAGTTCTTGTGGTCGGATGAAACGTACATAGATAGCATGTTTACAATTGTTCGGTTGGTGCGCTCCGTAAGCCCATTCGTTTGTGGATGGTATGGTGTCGAGTGACGCAAGTGGGAATCACACAAACGAAGCAGCTCCTCTACGACGTCTGCTGTGAATTGTCGTCCACGGTCGCTGATGATCACGCCAGGCGGACCATGTCGCAGGATCACATATTGCAGCAGGAATGTTGAAACGTCAGTGGCAGTTGCGGAGGGCACGGCCGCCGTCTCGCAATAACGTGTGAGGTAGTCGACGCAAACAACTATCCAACGGTTTCCCTTGGCTGATTTTGGAAATGGGCCTACGAAGTCAATGCCCACTTGTTGGAAAGGCGTGCTTGGAGGCGGGATCGGCTGCAGAAGACCTGCAGGAGCAGTAGATGGCCGTTTGTGGCGCTGACACTGCATGCAGCTGGCCACATACGTCTCAACAGATTGTCGCATTCCAGGCCAATAAAAGCGTTCCTGAATCCGGTAGAGCGTCCTCGCCGAACCTAGATGGCCAGACGTAGGGTCGTCGTGCATAGCACTCAGAATCGCTGTGCGAAGGCTCTCCGGCACCACTAGGAGAAAACGTGTGCCAGTGCTGGAAAAGTTCTTCTTATAGAGGAGTACATCACGTACACAGAACTGGTTTGCTGTCGTCGAGGCGGTCGTAGAGGTGAAGAGCGGTGTTAATTTATCGTCTTTTCGCTGTTCGGTTTTGAAGCAGTCGACGTCTGGAAAACGCGGCGACACAGAAGCCACGAGGTGATCGAAGTCGTCGGCGTCACAGTCCGTATTACTAAGTGGCATACGCGAGAGACAGTCCGCATCAGCGTGTCGTCGACCACTCTTATAAGAGACGGTGAAGCTGTATTCTTGCAGTCGGAGCGCCCAGCGCGCAAGGCGGCCACAAGGGTCACGAAGATTCACGAGCCAACACAATGAGTGGTGGTCGGTGACCACTGTAAAGGGGCGTCCATACAGGTAAGAACGAAACCGCTGAACCGCAAATATTACCGCGAGGCATTCTTGTTCCGTCACAGTGTAATTCTGCTCGGGCCGACTTAATGAGCGGCTTGCATATGCGATCACGTGTTCGCGGTCACCGTAGCGTTGAACTAGGACGGCACCAATACCTATGCCACTGGCATCCGTATGGAGTTCTGTCGGAGCTGAAGGACTGAAGTGTTGAAGAACCGGTCGTGACGTCAGCAGGAACTTCAACTGACGAAAAGAAGAGTCGCACTCCGGAGTCCACTCAAAGGGGGTGTCCTTTCGTAGCAGGCATGTCAGCGGATACGCAACGTCGGCGAATTTAGGAATAAATCGACGGAAATAGGAACAAAGCCCCAGAAAACTACGGAGCTCCTTGACACAGCGCGGTGCACTGAACGCTTCAACGGCTGCTGTTTTCTGGGGATCAGGGCGGATGCCATCCTTGTCGACGAGGTGCCCAAGCACAAGGGTTTGGCGGTCTCCGAAGTGGCATTTCTTAGAGTTTAAAACTAGACCAGCGTTTCTGATGCAGTTCAGGACAATATCTAGACGCGAGTTGTGTTCGCTGAAGGTGCGGCCAAAGATGACGACGTCGTCGAGGTAGCACATGCAGATGTTCCATTTCAAGCCACGCAATACAGTGTCCATAAATCTCTCGAAAGTTGCCGGAGCGTTGCACAATCCAAATGGCATCACATTAAATTCGAAGAGCCCGTCAGGGGTTACAAAGGCAGTCTTCTCCTTGTCGTCAGGATGCATCGGAATTTGCCAATAGCCGGATCGTAAATCTACTGAGGAAAAGTAAGAGGCGGAATGAAGGCAGTCTATTGCGTCATCAATACGTGGGAGTGGGTACACGTCCTTTTTTGTTACAGCATTCAAACGGCGATAGTCGACGCAAAATCTCCAAGATCCATCTTTTTTTTTAACAAGAATCACTGGAGCTGCCCACGGACTTGCTGACTCTTGTACGACTCCCTTTTTCATCATTTCGTGCACTTGTTCGTTGATAATCTGGCGCTCTGATGGTGAAACACGATATGGCTTTTGTCTAATCGGATTTGCCGAACCCGTGTTGATGGTATGGCGCGTTCGAGACTCAGGGATTGCAGGTATATTGTCCTTCTGCGCAAAGTCGAATACCGAAACGTGCTTCGAAAGCACACCCACTAACGTTCGGCGTTCACTCGTGCTGAGCGATTTATTTACCATCGACAAAAGGGCCGTTTCCGAACTGTGGCCATCGGGTTCTTCCGGCACATCTGTAAGTTCAGCCACTGATAACGACGCGTGTTCCCTGGCGAAGGCTAATTTCATGCCATCTGATAGCATAACGGGCTCCTTAGAACAGTTTACGGTCCATAAGCCAGTGCGTCCGCCTTTGATCGACACCACACAATGTGGCACCAACACATTCTTCTTCATACAGTTAAAGTGCATCGGTTCTACGGTAGCTTCGAAGCAGTCGGAATCGGCGCCGCAACAGACAACGGGAACGCAAACGGTAGATGATGCAGGTATGACCGTATCACCACAAACACACAGTGCAGTTTCGCGATCTACAGGGTTCTCCAGGAGTCCTGATGGAATCCTACCACTTAAGAATACTTTTCCTGTGCGGCAGTCGACAGTAGCACCACACTCCCGCAAGAAGTCCATGCCGAGAATAACATCATGAGTCGACCGAGGAATAATTACAAACTCTGTCGTAATAACATGGCCTCCCAAAAATACGTCAGCACTACACACACCAATAGGTCGCAACGGCTCACCACTCACTCCACAGAACTTTGAATCTTCGTCCCATTGAAACAAAACCTTTCGCCCTAACAAGTGTTTAAAAGAGACACTCATGACCGAAATTGTTGCGCCTGTGTCCACCAGAGCCATCACAGGGACATTATCTACAAGCACGCGCACTTTGTTTTTCAGCATCAACACAGGAGGTATTTCTGTCAGTAGCACGTCTCCAGCGACCTCACCTCCATCGGCCGCGCTAGCTAGTTTTCCGGTGACGAAGGGGACGCGGTGCGACGCAGCGGTGAGGGAGAACGGGGAGCACGACGTTGCGGTGGGGGTGTCAAACTTCTGTCAGATGCTGGGGAGCGATTCCGGGAGCTGCTCGGCCAATACTCATCGCCAGACGATACGTGTGCTGGCCACGGGGCACCGTGTGGCCGTTCGGAGGGCCGAGAAAACTCTGATGGCTGGCCATACCACGTGGTCATACGCTGGTTGCAAAACCGCGATATATGACCCGGGACGCCACAGGAATAACACACCGGGAGAGGTCGAAACCTTGGTCGTTCGTCGATGAAGCGGATATTACCATTTTCCCGCGTGTAGTGGGTTGGTTCGTGGCGTGTGTCACGAGGATACATCGGGCGTCGAGAAGGCGTGCGCTGAGTGCGTTGGTCATAGCGCGGAGTCGGCGGGCGTGTTGTCATCCTCGACTGTGGGGCTGCGCTGTACTCCACGGCCGCTGCGGTAACCATCGGTTGCCAAGGGGCCGAATGTTGCGCCGTCATAGCCTCTCGCGACGTGTACACGCCATTGTGGTCAACAGTCGAATGCAACAACCCTTCGCGGCGGGAAAGTTCCTCGCGGACAATCTGTCGGATGGTCGAAGGAAGGTCGAGGCAAGGACTCGTGTCCACACTGGCAACCGTCGTAACGTTTGCCAACCGACCAAACTTTGGCGCAATCCGACGCATCTTGAGCGTTTCAAAAGTTCTGCAGTGCCGAATGACGTTGGACACAGAACTGAGGCTCTCCTTTCCAATTAGAAAATTGTAGACATCCTCAGCCACTCCTTTCAGCAAATGTCCGACTTTATCTTCTTCCGACATGCGAGCATTGACCACCTTGCACAGCTTTAACACTTCTTCGATGTATGTTGTGCATGTCTCACCTGGTAGCTGCGCCCGTTGCGACAGTGTCTGCTCCGCACGCTTCTTTTTGGCGACTGAGTCCCCAAAACACGCCTTTAACTCGTCAACAAAATGTTCCCACGTCGTAAGCGCGTCCTCGTGGTTCTCATACCACACGAGCGCGGTATCGGTCAGGGAGAACACCACATTGGTGAGCTGAGCGGTTGGATCCCACCCGTTGGATTTGCTCACTCGTTTGTAGTGGACGAGCCACTCGTCGGCATCTTCCCCCGCTTTGCCTCCGAAGGTGGGTGGAACTCGGTAGTATGGCAGTGGACTGCTAGGCGCTGCCCTCGGAGTGGCTCCTTCTTCTGGCATGTCGAAGATGGTCACGGCTGATGGCGGGAGGCCGGCAAGTCGACGGCTTCGACGAAGCTGCGGCAGTGATGGTTCCGTTGTTGTGAGCGATACCCAGCACCTCCACCACTTTGTTGCGCGCGAAGGAGACCGTTTGTAACCCTTACGGATGAAGGGGACCGTTTACTTTAAGTCGCGAAGGTGAGCGCAAGAGCGGTCAGCTGGTTTATCCACTGAGCGTCGTCCTCTTCTTCCTTCCTCCACTCGGGACCGCAAGCACGTTCACTGGTCTTCGTTTTCTTCATGCGTAACAATATATATATATATATATATATATATATATATATATAAGCTGTTTTAAAAAAAATATCAAGTTCCGTTTGATGACTGACTGGTGCCTGTTGTTGCTGGTAGTTTCAGCTTGTGAGCTGCTTTGTGAATAAGGGCACAGTGCGCGATTCATAAGGTGCATTGCATGCCACCTTGGTTTGAAGGAATATGGGTGGGTCGGGCAGTGAGAAAGAGTTCTCACTAACTAAATAATTTCTCAACTCGGCTTCGGATTTCAATCTTACAATTATTTCTTGCATCAAGCATATTACGAGTGCCCCTTTCTCAGATTGATAATGCTACAGAGAAGTAGATGACAAATTAGGCTCCGTGACTGAGGCCAATAAACACCTGTACATCACTTGTAGCCTTCTGTGCCAAACCCCCCGATGGCAAAATGTAAGCACAGAATTAGGGATTTCAGGCGGAGAGCCGACATTACTGATCGCACTTAACGGACTTTGTATTTTCGACGTGGGCGTCGTTTCGATATGGCGGTAGTTTTGCGTCAATCACGCTTTGATCTTTGATCCAGGACAATATGTGTCTGACATGGTTTTACAACACAAAACTCATGGATCTATTTGTGCCTTTACAATACCGTTGGCAGAACGTGGTGTTAAATAGACTCGCCATTTTCCCTTTGGTGGGGGTGGGTTACGTCTCCTAATTACGTTCCATAGATTTGCAAAGCCTCTACCTTGTGAACGCGTGCATTAGCGGTGTTGGCTGTTTCCCTGAAAGTATCAGCAGTATCTGGGTTGACATGTTGCCAGAGGCCGTTAAGCACTTAAGCCGAAAAGTGAGGTCTATGATGTCTGCCGTAGCATGCCATGTTTTGACCTGATTCTTTAACAGCACGTAGTCCCCGATTATAATGCTAACATGATGTAGCTAGTTATTTGCGTAAAAATAAGAAGCATGGCCCCACTTTTATCATTTTAACACGAAGGTGTTTTATGCAGGGGTCCACCATCCACTTTCTGAAACGGATGTGACGTCAGCGCGAACGCGTCAAATGTGCTCTTTGTTGACAGGGATCGCGCCGCCATCTAGGAATGGTGAAGCGTAGTACTGCACCATGACACTAACGAGCGTCGACAGTGAGCACTTCGGGAGTCTCAGCGCAGCGGAGGCTACAACGCGGTGTAGCCTGGCGTAGGGGGTGTAGGTGACGCACTTTCCGCACATGGTTTGTCTTACGTGTCCGATTAGCCTGTGACGCTTCGTCGCCTACGGAGTGTAGCTTGAACATGCATCAGCAGTGCTTAGGTGCCACCTGCTGCTTCGCTTGCGTTGACACCTAATAAGAAAACTGCTGCGCCAAGTCGCGCAGAAAGGCAACGACTTCGGTGGGCGAATCTCGCTTTGGTCCGGCGAGAGACGTGCCAGTGTCACAGAGTTTCATACTATTGTAACTAGAAGGAAATCGGGCACTGCGATCGTTCAACTATCATGTGAATGATGGGAAGTACAGGCTATGGATTGGTATTCTGTTGATTAGCGAACTAGTCTACAGGTATTTTTTTCAGTTTTGGTTTCGCTCCGAGCGCAGTTGCTATAATCCGCAGTGGGGCAGTGCGCCGCAAAGCTGTCTGCCTCTCTTCTGTTGCTCGCAGTGGCGATAGCGCGCTGGGCTAGCAGCTGGGCCGGTGTTTGCGTCGCGGCTTGTTGACGAAGCCCTGATGAGAAAACGACTGCATCGTAAACGTTCAGAGAACGTATTTTGACTGTTTTGACCTTGCTTTGTTAAGTGTGTTAGGTTGACGCTGTAGCGTTACCTGCTTTATCAGACTTCAGAAGAGCTAAAAAAAGGTACTGTAGGTTACACAAGCACCATACTGCGAACTTTCGTTTAGTCACTCTTTGCGTGGTCAGTATGTAGATGCAACGTACTGCTTTGCTACAGCTCTTTGGCTTCTTGTACATGCTTATATTAGGACTGCGAGCCTTAAAGCTATAAAGTTTAGCTTCACAGATGTGCCAGGTGTTTTAATACCCTGCCAGTAACAATCTTTTACTAGTGATGCAATGTGTAATGGCAAGATGGCTGATTGATTGTATAACACATTTTGTTTACCGGATAGACTGTTGTACTTCTAGTGGCTTAATGATGAAATTTAGTTTAGGGCTTCATTGCACGTTGCTCGTCTATGTGCGCATTGAAATGTGTCTTTACGGCATTTGAGAACGTAAACTTACTTGTGGTAGGAAGTGTTGCTGCTTCCTCGCTGTAGCCTGCTTAGCAACATGGGTAAGAGCAAAGCCACGATATAACAGGTGCTGGGTGGTACGCAAGAAGCAGTACGCAAACATAAAATATAATGAAGCACACTCGTAGGAGGCCGCAAGCATGCCTGCTAGCACTGCAGCAAATGTGCTCAAAAGTACTTGAAGACGTTCAGCAATCGTGACCGCCGACGAAGCCTTTCAAAAGAATGAGAGGGTTCGCAAGTGTCTACCGTCTACGACAAAAGTTCACTTTTCTCGCGTTTGCCGGGGTAGTAGCAGACGACATTTATAGCACTTTTCTCAAATGTCCCTGCTTTTTCGTTTTGTTTCCCAGCATTTATGGGAGCTGGCGCTCTCTCCCTGCGGCTAGGGATGAAGAGATTTCCGAGGACTTTCCTGGTGCGCAGCCGTCAGGTCGGATAACGTCCAGAAAAAGTGGAAACTCGTCAAGCGATATAGACAGCAAGGCCACTGAGTTATGCTCGGACGGCTATGACTCGTCGGACGATGAGTTCAAAGTCGTGATGAGTATAGCAGCGAAGTCTACTGAAAGCTTCTTCGTCGGACAGTACTTCTACCATGAAGAATGCACCTCAGCGCTGGCCGCAAGCTGTGCTCTTCATACCCGCGGACCCGGCGACTAATTCGCGACTTGTAGACAGGAACGTCATCTCTTGGTTGTTCGAGAAAAACGCAGCCAAATTAGATTAAAGACGTGAGGATAAACTCGTGCAAAAATATCATGGCAGTTGACGTATTACACTACAGTGCACTACAAGGCCTAAGTAATATAACTGAGATCAACAATGTGAAGCTGCGATCATTGATCCCAACAGGTGCGATGGCACTGCGAGTATCATTTATGATGTCGGCGATGCCATTTCGAATGACGACTTGCCAATACTGATGAAACCGGCGACAGGAGGCACTTTTATTACGAGAAATTTCAAACTGGGAAAGACACCATGTATGAAGGTTTTGTTTGAAGGAGACAGCCCTCCTTCCCACGTGAAAGTAGGACATTCCGCCATCCAGTACGATAATTCGTACCCAAGCTCCTCCAGGGTTTCAAGTGTTGCAAGAGTGGCCACGTAAAGGGTGTCTGCGTGAACAACGTCGTGTGCCCACGGTGCTCTGAGTCCCATTCAGAAGGCGCCTGCAGCACAGATGTCCTAAAGTGTCCTAGTGGTGGTGGTGGTGGTGGATTGTAGCAACAGGCGGGTTTAGCCTGGCGAACAAGGCCGGCAATTGCTCCGCCCGAGCGTCTCACACAATACCGCTGATGGGTTTCACCATATCTCCATCAACCCAGTCTATCTTAAGAATTCAATCAGGAGACGTGAAGTTTCTTTGCGGGCCATCACTGATCCCTCGGGAAATATAAGGTGTTGCAGGCGCAAATGCGGAAGGTCCTTGTTTTGCAAATTATTCAGGAGAGTGTCTCTTTCATCTTGGAATTGCTGGCAGGACCACAAAAAGTGCTCAATGTCTCCTCTCTCGTTGCATGCCGTACAGTTCGGAGAATTGATTCGCCCCGTTTTAAATAACCAGGCCGGTGTGTTAGCAGATCCTATCCTTATACGATATAGAAGTGAGGCTTCCTCTCGGTGCAATCTCTTGGTTACGCAGGGCATATGCGGTGGAACCCAAAGTGACGCAAAGTGATGTCGAATTTCGGATTTTTGCACTTGGTTACTCATTGGAGCCTTGATTTTGGGAGGATGATAGAGCGCTGCGTATGCAAGCGCATCAGTGTCCTAGCTGCAGTGGTGCTCACAAGGCCTCATCAAAGGATTGCGCGCCGGTAAGGAAGGAATCCGTGATCCTCAAACGAATGGTGCGGGACAATTCAACGCCTCGAGAGGCTGTTGCCGCTCTTCGGTGACGTCGGCTTCGACACCGAAAACGTTCACGAAATACCGCAGCTGCAGATAGTGACACGCCATCTTCCATCAGAAGGACTGCCGCATCAACACTTAACCCCACCAAGACAGATAGAAGGAAAGCAAACAAAGCGGTAAGGCTCGCCTGTCCTGAGAAATGGCTGAGCTACCGAGGGCACAACGCCCTGCTAAGGTACCTTAAAAGGCACCGACCTCGACGGCTTCGGCAACTATTGAAGAGAAATTGGCTGATGATTTTCAGTTCATCAGCATTCTGCGGTCGCTCACGAATGCCATTCCCATTAAATTTAACAAAATGAGATCTTCGTCTGCGCAAATCGCGCTACAGGTGGTGGACACATTGAGTCTAGTACTTGCAGCTCTTGGTTTTAATCATGGCTCTCCAGAAGCCGTAGTTTTGTGATGAGGTCCGGAACGCGTCGATATTTCAGTGGAACCCCAGAGGACTTAAGTCCACGCATGTCGGACATTCGATAGTTTGGGTTCATCAATGCCTTCCCCATCATTGTCATGTGCGAGCCCTTATCAGCTGACACCAGACTGTCCCGGTATTTGTGTTTCATGTCCGCCACCCACGGAGAATGCAGCAAGATCATCGTTTTAATACGGCGTGATCTTACGGATGTCTGTCATCCAGTTCCACGTGACCAAGAAACCAGTACGTCTGCCTGACAGTGAAGAAAGGCAAGCTCACTTTCACAGTAGTTGGAGCCTACATATCGCTCTCAAGTCGGCTGGACTGCGAGCGGTTACGATGAATCACGACAGCGACTCCGCAGCCTTTGGTGATGACTGGAGATTTTAATGCCCACTCTCTCTGGGCAAGTCTTAAGATAAACTCGAGGGGCACAAGATTAGTGTCATTTGCCTCCGAACAAGAATTGTGTTTGTTAAATGATGGAATCCCCGCCTTTCTGTGTGGAACTGTATAATGTAGCTGCCTGGAGCTCACCTTTGTTTCATGCTCCTTCACTAGAAAGGTCGGGTGGTTTCTGTATATTGAAACGCGGGGAAGTGACCACCTACCCACTTATCTTAGTAGTGAAGGGTTGACGGGCTCCTATTTAGCCGGCGTCACTAGGTGTATTGCCTGGCCGATGTTCAAATCAATTGTCGAAGATGGCTGTCATGATGACTTGCCCTCTAGCCTAGAGGAGACCATACGGTGTTCCCTAGAGGCTACCACGTTTTCGCTTCTGACAAAGCCTACACGCACCTAATACGGCATTGAGCTGGAAAAGCTTGGTGCAATTCGTCGCCGTACAGAGCGAAGATACAGGCGCACAATGCCTATACATGACTTGAGGTTGGCCAGAAGAGCTCAAAAGAAAATTCAGCGTCGAATGGACAAACTTCAATTGCAAAAATGGATGCCATTCTGCGAGTCTTTAGATCCACGAAAACCTTTGTCTCACATATGGAGAACTGTTCATGGCCTCCGTGGAACCCCTCAGCAACGCGGCCCTTTCAAGTCTTTGGCCTTTCACCAGTAGTGCAGAGAGAATGATGTCACTGGCGATTTCTACAGGAGGATTGCTGGCGAAACTAGATCCGCTGGAACATCGACGCTCGACCCCTCACCGATTTAATCCGACCCTCGCATGGACAGTCCTTTCACCATAGGCGAACTCGAAGCTGCACTTGTGCAAGCGTTAGGTTATACCATCGGTAGGTTATACCATCGTCAGGACCCGATGGTATAACCTACCGTGCCCTGCGCAATCTTGGCGAAGAGGCTCGAAAAGTGTGCCTGCTCTTGCTCAACAGCTCTTGGTCGATAAGTATGGTTCCCCAGGAATGGAAGACCTGTCGCCTAAACCCACTGCTCAAGCCTGGCAAGTCGACTGTAGACGTTGCATCACAGCGATCAATTGCTTGCCAGTTGCACTGGAAAACTAGTAGGGAAGATGGTGCTAACAAGGATAAAATGGTACCTCGAACATTACCAGGTATATCCAGATGGAATGGCCCGTTTGAGGCATGGCCGTTCTTCCATAGACAACGTTATCGACTTGTTAGACAACGTTAGCACCAGAGGTACTGCAAGAAAATATATGCGACCCTATTTCTGGATGTTAAAGGAGCATACGATCATGCAACACCCGAAGTGATATTCATCACGTTAGAGGTGGTAGGACAAGGTCTATTTCTGGATTAGTAGCTATCTGCATAAGATATACTTTTTCATACTTACTGAGGATGGCGCAACCTCCCAGCATTACAATAACCTTGGGGTGCTTCAAGGCGCAGTACTGAGTCCAACGCTCTTCAATCTAGCACTCATCAGACTCGCTGACATCCTTCCATGCACCGTTAGGCTCTCCAACTATGCTGACAGCATTTGTATTTGGACGTCAGGTGCGGCGCGACTGCATCTTCTGTGCTGAATATATGTAGAATGACGCATAGCAGGAACAGGAAAAAATAACTCTGCAACTGTCAATAAGCAATTTTGCCAAAGACATCAATACTGGTTAGTAGATCAGTTGGGAGTAAATTCCATTGAGTGATTCTGCGCGGAAAGAAAGAGTATTTAAAAAGATTGACTCTGGCGTCGTACGGTGTTAGGGATTCCGATCACCAAACGAACCCCCAAATCTCAAACAAGCCCCTTTTCCAGCGTTTCTACAATGCACAGACCGGAGAACGCGTCTGCGTTTTCGCGTCCACAGAGCGGCGCGCTCGCTTCCTTAAAACACACACAGATGGCGCTCGCCTCCGCCGCATCACGGTCCATACAAGAGGCCGCATTTCGACCAGAAAGCCCGCTTTCGTACATAGTCTTCGCCGGGAGCGTTTCCCGATAAACATTACGGTTACATATGCTGCAGTTGCCGCGAAGCGTGAGAAGCAGTCAGGGATCTTCGAATGCTATCGGAGAAGCTTAGGCGTCCTCCAAATTTTTTATGTAACAATATGCGCCAGCGTGAAGTATAACGCTTTCGCCTGTTCGCGGTGCACGCTGCGAACTCTGTAATTCGCTTTCCTGAAGCTGAGCGCGTCGCAACTCATACGACTGCCGAAGGCGCTGCGGAGCTGAACCAAAATGCTCGTGCCTTCGCCGAAGCGACTTGGCAGCAGGACGCCACTCGCCAACAGGACGCCGCGCACCAAGAAAACCTGCAACATGCTCGCCGGCCCGCAAATCGTGCGCCTTTCGCTGCAGCAGACTGTGCGTTCACGAAGCAAACATGCAACAGCTTCTGCGACGACACGTTTCATTTTCGTGTTCTATGGATTCCCTTGAAAGAGAGATTTGTGATTTGTGAAATTGTGATAGTGCGTTTTGTGCAGCAAGCCGTAAAATGACAACAGTTGGCTGAAAGGCTTGAGTACAAAGTTCTTTACCAGCGGGATATAAAGAGAAAGTAAGAGATGAACTGCAGTAAGGTAAACCACAGCAACTGTCTGGTTGACTACTCCGCAATAGGGGAGGGGAAAAAGTATACCCGGATGACGGAAAAAGAAAAGAAAGCATGAAAGGAATCTGTCCGCGGAAACAAGACGAAGGCACTGCACAGCGATTACAGTCTCTCACATAGTTCCGATGCTTTTAAAAGCCACAGGAGTAATTCTAGAGCCGATCGAGCCAATGTTGCCTGGGACAAGGGTCCAAGGATTCTCCTGTGTGTTAGGGGATGGTCATCAAACTTCCCGAATTTCTTTACCAAATTTTTTCACTAGCATCATGCTTAGTGCCATTCAGTTAAAGCTTTCTTCGGTTTAAAAAGCATTTTAGCTGTTTTCGGCGTTGTTAGCTTTTTCGTAGTTTTTTACTACAATTCCTGATGTTGCCGAAACACATGCCTTGCTGTCAGAGAAAAAACAAAGCATTACAAGGACACGAATCAAGCCTTAAAAAAAAGACTTCTGCCTCCAACGGGCTCGAAATCTTTCACGCTTTATCCTCAAAAGACAATAGTCTAACTATCACTGTGCATAATTTAGGTACGAACGCACGTGTTCGGTTTTACTTGCAGTAAAGAAACTCTGCCTACTGGCAAGCTGACAAAGAGTTTGGTTCTACTACCCCCATTAATTTACGATTCCCCAGAACGTCTGTAAGGACCTTCCCTGAACGCAGTACTTTCGACTCGATGCGAACGATAGCTCACAGCATTTCATGAATACTAAAGGAAAGAGAAAAATGCGAGTAGACATTCCCCAGGTTATAAGAATAGTTAATTATTTATAGAGAGAGGGAGAGAGAGAGAAGCCAAGAGGGAAAGGTAATGAAGCTAATTTATAGAAGTGGCAGAGCAGTTCATCATATCACCGACACTGGCTCCGACAAAACAAACGAGCTCCGTGAACACCAAAAGACTCCGGCCACAGCAATGGTGGAGCCCTTTTAAATCACTCAAAATAATAAAGAAAAAGGGAAGGATTCGTACTTGAAACACCGTAGCCTATGGATTCCTGCCGGTATTGGAAGACATAAGGCAAAACTTTCATTATCAGGTGAATCTTAAATTCACGTTTACAGACATGGCTGTGTGACAGGAGGCGCGCGCTGTCCATTTATTAGAGGGTCGGCCCATTCCTGTACACCCGCCGTGGTTGCTCAGTGGCTATGGTGTTGGGCTGCTGAGCACGAGGTCGCGGGATCGAATCCCGGCCACGGCGGCCGCATTTAGATGGGGGCGAAATGCGAAAACACCCGTGTGCTTAGATTTAGGTGCACGTTAAAGAACCCCAGGTGGTCAAAATTTCCGGAGTCCTCCACTACGGCGTGCCTCATAATCAGAAAGTGGTTTTGGCACGTAAAACCCCAAATATTATTATTATTATTATTATTCCTGTACACTTAATGTGTCTCACTGTAGCCGCCAGTGTAGACTTAAAGGTAGATTTTCCATGTCATATGGAGGAATAGCAAAATACGTTACAGGCATATATTTCTGTGTTGCACTGAGGTATCACTTTTCTAATGAAGAATATGCAAGTAAGCGTGGATGATGCTTCATTTGAACAGGGCTACGTCGACCTGGCTCGGCAAGCATTTGTGATTAAACAATCGCAAAGAGACGATATGACACGCTGAAAGGGAAATAATCAGAAACAGATGAATGGCAGGGAGCTGAACAAAAATGTCCAAGGGGTATGGGGAAGGTGAATTTAAAGATGTAGGAAGACAGAAAGATGTGTATAGAAAGGAAAATCTACAAAAAATTGTGCGAAGTTTGCTAAGCAAACTACAGTGGCAATGCCTAATTAGAAGAACTTGCTGCGGAGAAGGGTTGCAGTCTGGAAATTCACTGTCAATCTGTTGTTTCTTCTGCTGCTCATAGGATTGTGAATAATGGAATATTCGTCTTCTAATTCTTTTCAAATGGATTCATTCTCACATCTCTGTTCAAATTCATCTTGTTCAAGTGCAGGGCTGCTCAACTGGGGTTCTCCAGGGAAGCGTTCTTGGTCCTGTACTGTTCCTAATCTATATAGAAGACATTTTCATTTTTCCTGCATCAATATTATCTCAAAAGTCAACACATCGTGCGTAGACATCAGGTTAATTGCAGATGACTGCATTAAAAAAAACTGTCACTTGCCCATGAGACCAAGAATACTTGCAGACTAACCTTAACACTGTTCTAGAGTGGTGCGAGGTTTGTTCGATGAAATTAAACGACAATAAACCTGTTTTTTGTTCTTCGGTTGTCTAAACAATTACCGACGATTACGTTACTTCCTAATGCGAAATTTGAGCGCAGCAAATAAGCTGTTTCACCTTTTCGATAGATTGAGGCAAAGAAATCGAGCAACACATGTATGCGCTATCACAGAATTTTTTTTTTATTTTTGACACGTTTTACTGCTGGTTGCTCTCGACGGCGGCGATGAGCCTCCGCTTCGGCGGCGCGAACTGCAGGGTCTTCTCGGCGGCGGCGATGAGCTTCTGCTTCAGCCTCGCTGCTGGTTGCTCTCGACGGCGGCGATGAGCCTCCGCTTCGGCGGCGCGAAAGGCAGGGTCTTCTCGGCGGCGGCGCTTAGCCTCTGCTTCGGCGACGCGTACTCCTGGCTCATCTCGACGGCGGCGACGGTAAGCTTCTGCTTCGGCGGCACGCACCTCTGGATTCTGACGGCGACGGCGCTGGACCTCTGCTCTGGCAGCTCGTTTAGCAGCAGCAGCAGCAGCAGCAGCAGACGGAGGACTTCCATCGGTCGTCTCGCTCATGGCTCAGAAAGAACTGGCAGATAATTTCGCAGTGGCGAACGGCAGCGGCAATTTCGGCTCGGGCGGTGCACATATACAGATCCGCCGCCACCGATCTGGCTCTCTGATTGCCACCGCACAGGGGTTGCATTGGAGGAGGAGCGAAGAAAGGAATTAAGTTCGAGCCGGCGCTTTGACAACCGGAGACTCGCAGGAAGAGGGGGGAGGGGGGGCGGTGTGTACACCCAGCGGCAAACGATGGGGGCAGAAGCGCGCGCAGCAAGCGGACAACACGATAAAGGGAGGAGGGAAGAGATAGCAGCGACTGACTGATGCCGCTGACGCCGATAGTGAGTCAACCCCAGCTGCGGAGTTGGTTTCAGGGACAACGCCGCCGATGCCGACACAAACAATATGATACCCTCCCTTCCGCAGCACTAAGAACCAGGTCTAGCCGTGGGAAGGTGGTCACGTATTCGTCGACGTGCCGGGGCCTACGTGAAATAACCGGCGCGTCGGCAACTGAAGAGCACCCTATCCGCCACACAAGAACAGGGGGGGGGGGGGACCCTTTCCTCCTCTTTCTGCATGGCGGCGACGGTGTTCTATGCAGTCACGTTATCTTGACTCTCTAGCGGCGTCAGCGGCATCCAGCGGTATCAGCCGGTCGCTGCTAGCGCTGGAGGGATGAAAGGGGGGCGTAGCTGGTTACGAGGCCGACGACAACGCCGACGACGACACGAAACCCAGGAACGGACGCCAAAGAGCTGCGCTCTAAAAGAAATAGATACTGTGTCATTTGATTATGAACTAAAGGAGCGCTTACGAACCGATGTTCATGGGTATAACCATTTATGGGTTAATATCACTAATAAGCTAAAATGGTCCAGTCACATTAATGAAATTTGTGCGTCCGCATTGATAAAGCCTGGATTTCTTCGACAGAAAGTAGAAGCTGCTCTATCTCACATATAAAGGCTCACGGAGGATACACTTGTGAAGCCCCAACTAGAATAGGCCAGCATAGCTTGGGATCCATACTTAAAAAAATATTTACAAACTTGAAATGATTCAGAGGAAGGCAGGTCGTTTCACCTTTAACGTCTGTCGTTGCAAGAGTTCACCGAGTTGAGTTGAGTTGAGTTGTGTTACCAAGGGCCTCAAAAGAAACCAAGCCACTTTACTGCTCCACATTCGCACGGGCTCTGCTTGTACCCCTGCGTGGATGTATAAGAGTATCCCGATATTGTTACCATTATGTTCAACGTGTGGTGTGCGCGGTGACATAGAACATTACCTTATGTGGTGTACTCTGTATAACGCGGAAAGGGGTGTGTTATTCGGGTCCCTCAAGAAGACAGGAGTTCCTCACAGCGCTCTTCAGGACATTGTTTTCCCGCGCGGGAAACAATTGTGTAGGAAGCAGGTTTCTCGCCTTCTTTTAAATTACCGGCAGGACACGGATTTGGCCTCCACATGGTGACCTTAGGAGTGACTATTTGTAATTGTGAGGTGTGTGTCAGATTTATGTGATTTATTTGTTTTAAGTGTCGCTACGGCGGAACTATTGCCGGCAGCAACTGCAAGGCTAATGCCACGAGTAGCCTACAACCACTCCACTCAACTCAACTTCGCCGACTCAGCTCATGACTAACATCTTGTTTTTAGTAGATAAGAACAGAGCTGTCGCTAGATTAACTTATTTATTTTGAATGGTTTCAAATGAATTTATTATTAGCCCTAATTCATACTTACCTCCCCGTTTATCACAATCAGCACGGCAGGCTCATAATCTGCAGATAACATCATATTTCGCTTTTCAGCATTCGTTTTTCTCTTGCACAATTCCATAATGAAATGCCTTGCCTGGAAGTCTGCTAAAGACTGATGACGTGAAAGAGCTTGAAAGCGTGTCATTCAAGTATTTTCCTTTATATTGATGTTTTGTTTAACGTCTAACCAAAATTTTGTTTTCTGTAAGCTTATCACTTCTTTTCTCAGATGACTTTGAATTTTGTTTTGCCCTACGTTCTTTCATATCGTGTTGTATGGCCATCTACTGATCCTCGGACTGCAGTATGTCTTAAATAAATAAAATCATTCTGGTGCACATTTTGATGCTTATGCGTAAGATACGCACTGGAACCTTTTCACTTCAGAATGGGCATCTTGATAAAGCATGCAGTGGTAACAACGTTTCCCTTTTCTAGACCTGTAAAGAAATATACAAAAATTCACGCCTTGATTCATTACACTTTACATCATGAATACGGCAAGCGGTATGCTGACTCGCAACAGTAGCGAAAGGCGCAACTTCGCAAGCTTCGCATAGTTCCGGCCGCTGCATTAGGCATGGCTGACACACCGTTCACTATCCTTCTATTCAGTAGAAAGCTTTAGCACGCCGGAAAAGACCGTTCTTGCGTAAGGCTTCTTGATGGTTCACGACTGTTCTCTTTGTGTTTAACGAATCGCACATACAAAAGCACACGCCATTACAGTATGTACTTTCATTCGCCTGACGTGAATGATGAACGGAGCTGCGCCGACATACCGCATCCGTCTTAAGCTGCCAAAACTTGCACATCTAGCATCGCTACGTTATTTTCGGAAACAACACGACCTCCCAGCCATCACAACCAAGAAATAAACAACGAAAACTGAATAAGAAAACATAGCATGGGAAGTGCGAACGCTTCGTGAGAAACATGTACTATGCATCTTACGACACGTATGCCTCCAGCATTGGGTAAGATATTCTCTTTTAAGTACGCCCGCTCTTGGGTGACAGAGGCCCAAGATGCCAAAGATGCCCACATGCAGTCCTTCAAGCCTGGATCAGCGTTATTATTTTAGCATGACCGGACCAGACTTTGACGAAACCTTAGCAGAAACTAAACGCGCGTTCCTGTACCCCACCGGCAGCTTTACCATATCCGTACATAATGAAAATGTTAGGTACGCTTATATCATGACGCCTTTTTCTTTGTTTTCTTTTGGAAGGGGGCAGGTGGGCTTGCAAGGAGTTAGAACTAGCGAGTGCTGTAGCTGTAGATGTTCGCTCATAGTATCCGTTGGATGAGTTTTTGGTTTTCATCCTGCCCAGGGCAGGGCATATAATGCAAAGTTGAGCAACTCAGATAGGACGCTACCTGCATCCTCCTATTCAGGCAAAATGGAACATGGCCTTAGGAAAGTAAGTCAAATGTATAGTCTCATTTTTAATGCGATTACTTGGAAATGAATACTTCCAAGCACAGCTCCAAGATGAGACAAAGAAGGACACAGACACACGGGAAAAGCGCTATGTTTATCCGTATCTAACCTCTTTCACATACCATGCAGTGAATCAAGTTCTCTACTAGCTTGGGCCACTAGGTTGTGCTGACTACTTTCTTGCGGAACGGACAACGTGAGTCACTGGGTATGTGCCCCAATAGACAACTTGCTACTGGCCGCTGTCTGGCCTAGTAGACAAACTCGGGTAACTGGGTATGTTTCCGAACAGAGAACTTCGGCACTGCCTATGTGATGTTGGTGTTTGCTCTATCTTTGCCGATCCCCCGGAATGAATGCATCAACGTGACAGAAGGGGTGTGTAGCCTTAAAATATATTGAAGTGATATCACCCCACCCGCAGGAGGAATACAGGAGCTATTCGGAGACCTGGATTGGGAAGAATTGGGGATGAGAGTTAATGGAGAATACCTTAGGAACTTGCGATTCGCTGATGATATTGCCTTGCTTAGTAACTCAGGGGACCAATTGCAATGCATGCTCACTGACTTGGAGAGGCAAAGCAGAAGGGTGGGGCTAAAAATTAATCTGCAGAAAACTAAAGTAATGTTTAACAGTCTCGGAAGAGAACAGCAGTTAACGATAGGTAGCGAGGCACTGGAAGTGGTAAATGAATACATCTACTTAGGACAGGTAGTGACCGCGGATCCGGATCATGAGGCTGAAATAATCAGAATAATCAGAATGGGCTGGGGTGCGTTTGGCAGGCATTCTCAGATAATGAACAGGAAGTTGCCGTTATCCCTCAAGAGAGAAGTGTATAACAGCTGCGTCTTACCAGTACTCACGTATGGGGCAGAAAACTGGAGGCTTACTAATAGGGTTCTACTTAAATTGAGGACGACGCAACGAGCTATGGAACGAAGAATGATAGGTGTAACTATAGGGGATAAGAAAAGAGCAAGCTGGGTGAGGGAACAAACACGAGTTAATGACATCCTAGTTGAAATTAAGAAATTGGCATGGGCAGGACATGTAATGAGGAGGGAAGATAATCGATGGTCATTAAGGGTTACGAACTGGATTCCAAGGGAAGGGAAGCGTAGCAGGGGATGGCAGAAAGTGAGGTGGGCGGATGAGATTAAGGAGTTTGCACGGACAACATGGCCACAATTAGTAGATGACCGGGGTAGCTGGAGAAGTATGGGAGAGGCCTTTGCCCTGCAGTGGGCGTAACCAGGCTGATGATGATGACCCCACTCGCATCGAGCGCATAGGCAAGCCCGAGAGAGGAGCCCGCGGCTGTGGTACACGCCTCACACGTGGATCCGTTGCTCGTGCCTCATTCAGCGAGCTCTCTTGCCGTCTCCCTGTCTCAGTCGATGAAATTGCTTACAGCTCAGGAGCGTGATGAACGATAACGCCGCGACGCCAATGCCGCTCGCCGCCGCATGGCTATGAAGCCGGCCGAGGCCCACGGCGTTCGCTCTGTGCAAATGCGGGTGACCAACGCCGCGCCACCGAAACGGGAAAAAAATATCTTAATATTTATTATAGCTTAAAACATTACATACTAATCACAAAAAAAAACTTAAGCACATTTAACTCACGAATAATTCCTAACAGACGGATATGCCACCAGTTTCCCTCTCTCTCTCTCCTTCTCTCTCTTTGCGTTTTGCTGCGTCTTGGTGGAGTCAGAAAATACTTGCGCTGGCCGGTGTGGAGGAGGCCACTTGCACAAACTGTTGCAAGAGTGTGCAAAAAAAAAAAGCTGGTAATACAAGTTATTCCATGGCATCTTATGCTTAACAAATATTTATGACATGGGCAGTGACGCTCTGACGGAGCAATTGCCGACCTAGCCTGTCAAGTTAACCCCTCCTGTAGCAACATCACCATGCGCCACTACGTGTCACACGAAAAATGAACAGTTACGAGCATTATTTTCGACTGTCTTTCCTCGTCCGCCCAATTACGTGCATTGTCGAGTCAAGCTGCATGAGCGGCTTATGAGGAGTACTGCATGCTTGTAGCGATACTTGGTGATACATTGCTGCAAAGAGACAGACATAGTAGATCGGCCGAAAAAAGGAGAGGCAAGAAGATCGTGAACATGGCACTCGTTTTATCCGTCCTCCTCAGTGTATGTACGTGAGTTTGTGCCCATATTGCTTTGCTGCTTAATACGTTGTGACGCGTGTCAGCGACGTTGAAACAGCTAGAGTGATCAAGATTAGCGAAATTAATTTGTTGTCCTCCCAAAAACTATTTCTGGCGTATGGCATGGACGCGACCACCTTACTCCAGAGGACGTCAGTGAAGTTAAGATTCAAGTAGTGCTGTCTCGGGGAACTCTGGGACTCTCGTTTCGCTGGCGTGTAAGTCCAGAAAAACCAAGTCACAATTCATTCCGAGCTCTTTTTTCGAAAATTTACTTCAACGAGTAAACAGGAAATATCAGATCGTGCCCAATACTGCCTTTTCTCCTATGAACACAAATGCCAAGAACACAAGAATTGTCTCGCAAGATAACTTGCGCACCAGCTCGCTATGTTTCGCGCAAACATAAACATAAGAGCAGCCGGCATGTCTGGCGTCGCGTCACAGATGTTTAACGACGTTTATTAATCCCAAAGGCAAACTTCCGCAGTAAAATAATATGTAGCGAGGTAACAATAGTGATCCACACCCTAAGGAGCTGCTGGATACTACACCTGACTGCAGGTGTAGTTTCCGGAGGCGTAGACTTCCGGAAAGCGCATAGATGTGCATGCGCACTTTCAATAATTTTATGGATTCATTGAAATTTGGACACTTTTAATAGGGCTTCACGGCAATAATAATTATTTCCTTTTAATTGTTACGTATTTATGAGCATTTTATTGTGTAATTTTCATCGCTCATAACGTCTTAGCTTATAACTTATAGCAGTGAAATGGGTCAGCAAGGAGAACATGTTTCCAACATTTCCACCTGATCTTCCAGATAAATTCATCGGTATGTCTGTCCCAGGTATGCTCTCGAAGAACAGAACGAGCATGTGCTTTTGTATAATCCTTTCCTGTGACCTGTTCTCCTTTCTCATTATTAAAACTCCCTCCTCCTCTTTCGTATTTTTGCTGAGAAGTCGTGCCTCGGTTCCGTGCGTCTTGCCAATAGGCATTTACCGCTTTCGAGAGAGGGAGTGTGTACGTTTCATTCTTACTTTTTGTTATGAAGTTTAAGTCTATATACTGGAGTTAGTGCGAAAAAAATCGTGGATAATAGATGTGTATAAGGCGGGCATTGATTTCACTCCATTCCTCTAACATAATTAAAAACTCCCCTAACTGCCGATCCTGGCGATGAAGTTTGCAGAGCACTGTTCGGCCCACTGGCAAAGCGCGTGCAAGGAAAATAATTAGAATATGGTTCGCTGTCATCGACCTTACAGTTACCGCGTAGCATTGCGACTGGCTTCAATTTTATTCTTTATTTTCTTAAGAAAATGTAATGCACGGCTATGTTTGCATTTAATTTCATTCCTTCATTATCTCTCCGTCGGCGCAGGCTCAGGTGGACGAGATATAATTGTTTCCGGCTCACAAAACATACAACTTTTGAAGATAAAGCAGCTTTTCGAACACCATTTCAACGGAACAAAAATGTTTGGTGGCACGTAGAAGAACATGTGCTTGTTTCAGCGTGAAAATAAAAGCGCTCTCCATATGCTAAATTCCTTCGGAACTTCTATTCAGCCTTACCGACCAGCACTCAATAACGTTCAGTAAGGATTCAACAGGATTCCATTCCAGCATCCCCAGGGAGCTTCGTACTGAATAGACGGCGCTTCCTTAGGTTTGAGAAACTTGCTGTAGTATTTTTCGCTTTTTATACCTAAGAGGGAGCTCGAGCTTCAACTTCGCGTTTTCTCTTACGCTTAATTCTCTTATCTAGGAGCGATTCGTCTCGGATCGCATTTTATGCTACAACTTACTGCCTCTCTTATGGTGACTCTTTTTAGACTGAAGTTTGGCAACATGAGAACGAACTTCTCGTTCCGCTGTTGCCGCCCGTTGCTCGCTTTTTTTTCTAGTTTTAATGGGGGTATTTTAGTTAGCACTTGAAAGCCATTACGCAGAAGTTTTCTCGCAGTCTTGCCAGTTGTTTAATGCAGCAGTAGGATGCAGATTATTCTTTTAATTTATTTTTGCATGCTACAAGGTATATTTATTTCCTTATGTTCAAAGCAGCCAGCATGACATTTCGGTATGCATAAATTTATCTATATTTGTTTTACTTGTGTTCAATTTTGCGTCATTACTTTTAGGCGACAAGTTTCGGCCTCTCTGCAGCTTTGCTCGATTATTCATAAAGTTTTCAGACGTTGAAATCTTTAGTTAAAATAAATGTTATCTTGAAAAAAACAAAAAGCAAGTAATGACGCCGGCAAGGCACTTATTTTTCTTTGAAATGTTCGTATGCGCACTTATTTTTTCTGAAGCTAACGTTCACTGCGACTACTTGGGGTCTAGCACTGGAAATCCATGTGCCAATTTAAATCAGTACGATAGAGAAGTCAACATGCAGTGTCCCTAAACAACAAGAACTTCAGGGTTTTACTTGTTGTAATCTCAGGTGGTCGACATCCAGAAAATCAAGAAATTATGGCAGAATTATAAGTGCTCTAATCAGCGAAAGCGTACAAATATATGATGCAGTCTTGAGATCACTTGCAAGGAAGTACAATAGGCCTAAAGCACTGCCCTTGTGCCTCTCGAAAGGTTAGATTATAAGTTGAGATCGACAGTTACTCAGTAATATGGCACTTGTATATGCAAGCTATATGCTTATATAATACTAGAGCAGATTTATCTTGTCTGTAGCGCTCTTGCTACTATACAGACGGTGCGAAGCAGCGCAAATTACAGGCTGTGTGCAAAGGGGCGAGGCGTCCCCCCCCCCCTCCAAAAAAAAAGAAAAAAGTATTGTCTGGGCGTTAATCTCTCAAGCAAATTTTATTTCCGTTCTCAGAATTTACGCCTCTGTCTACATTCTAACATCCCAGTAATCTTGAACGCGCTGCGGCACGCAGTACGTTCTTGCGGCGTGGTCATGCTCCATAGAGTCCAAAATTTATAGTTAACCTAATGGCTTTTTTCGTATAGACACAGTAAGGTTTTAAAGCGAAACTTTGCTTGAGAGCCATGCCGGAATTTCCTGAGCGTGGCTGTCGACTGCAGTTGCTCGTGCTTTCCCGCCGAGGAGCTCACACTGGGCTGCGGGACAGCGACCCCGTCTAGAAGCGATGGCTCACACTGTTTTGCCCGCAGCAGTGAAAGGTAGAAAAGGCTAGCCGGCCTGCGCATGCGGGTCGTTGGCAGGTGGTGGAGAGGGAGAGGAGGCCGCGATGCGAGGGGAGAGAAGGCATCGGAGGAGATGACCTCACGCTGAGCTTGCATTGAGCCGCTTGGCAACCGCGTGGGTGGTTGCATATGAGCCTCCAAGGGGAGGTGGGGCACCCCAAACATGTGGCGCAAAATGCCAGCTCGCCTCTGTCAACTCCTATAACAGTGCTTGCGTGCAAAGTTGCATTACATTGCAGAGCTCCTCGTTCGGGGCATCCTTGAGCCAGATGCGAAGGTACACGCGAACGCTGCCTCCTATAGCTTCGCTGTATACAGATTTCAACAGGGCACGTCGGATCTGCTGGATTTTTATGAGAAAGTACGAAATGGCTTATTGAGCGAAAAAGCCGGCGTCGGTAGCAACAAAACGGCACACAAATCGCCATTGGCTGTGACGGCCCGTCACGTGCGCGCCTCGACGGAGCAGAGCGGTCGAAAGGAAATTTACACCTGCTGCGGCGCTGGCGCGCCAGGTATTGCGTGAGGGCAGAGGGAATTGCCGCGAGGCCACGTCAGCCTCAATCTCGCTTTCGGACGCCTGTATTACCCGCACGTTCCTTTTACACGAAAGCTCTCGCTGGCGCTCTGACTTCTTCTCAGCAATCGCATTAAAGAAATTATAGTATAAAAAATTCACCTATAGTTACGATACTCCCTAATGCGAAATTTGAGCGCAGCTCTATCCGTGTTTTTAATTCACGATATATTGGCTGGCGCGGACAATCTGCCTAGTGCCGCACGTTGCAAACGGAGCGAAGTGTGGCGCGACTGCCTCGCGAATCTGGAGATCGCGGGAGGCAGCGCATGGGTGACGCGTGGGCGCGATCCACAGCAGCCGCTTTAGACAGACCACCACTCATGCAGAGCTTTGTTTCCATATATGGTATCGTTAGCGCCATCGGTGAACAGACGACGCGCGCTATTCTGGCGCCATCACGTAGGTATCGTCACCGCAGAGCCCGTCTTACGCGGGTATACACTTTTCTTCTCCCGCTTTTCTTATACCCTCCTCCTCCACCTTCCGCCTCATGATTCCGCTGCATCCTCCTCCTCCGTTTTCGTCCTCGCGCTCTCTTCGCTATCGCCGTCTTTCATCTCCAGCTGCGCGTCGTGTTCGCTCTTTTATCCTTCGCTGTGCTCGTTCGTTGGGTTACGAGGGACGCCGACGATCGCTGCAGGAATGGGCATCTAAGAGCTGTGCTCTAAAAACAGAATATATTCGAAAGGAAATACGTTGGTAGTAGCGAGTTTCGAACCTACGATCCCGCGCTCAGAAGCTGAGTGTCTCATCTACTGGGATAAACCAGATCGAAGGACTGCTCATTGACGTTCAATGAAACATTACTGCTTTCGCGTTCACAACTCATAAAAAGTGCTTAGGAGTCCTCGGATTTCTTTTTTACAGGATACAGTATAGAAGACGGTTTTTTTTGTGTGTCCTGGCCAGGTTTCCGAAGGGAGCAAAGCGCGTTATCAGATCGCTCTATTCTGCAGAAGAAGAACTATGGCAGGCCTCACCGTGTCGCAATCTATATATGCACTGCTGTTTTTAGTCAGTGGCTATGACCTTCTTCTGCTGAGGACGACGTTTCGGGTTCAATTCCGGGTCAGGGCTAAGATTTTATTAGGGGCGGTACATGCAAAAATGTTCATGTACCGAGCTTTTGGGTCGGCGTTAATGAATCGTAGGTAGCCTGCATTAATCGAAATGTTTCTAATAGTTGTTCCTTTACCACGTTATATATCAATCAATCACTCAATCAGTCAATCTCGAGCTCCATATTTCTGTGCATTTCAATATCGCAGACCATTTAGTCCTAAATGCCAACGTTGCATGTTGATTATTAAGAGACCGGAAGCTTAGGCACTAAAACGTGCTGTTTTAGGCGGGTTAGAAGGCACTAAAGCTGTCATTTCTAACATATATATAGGCGCCAAATACTACCCTTCAGGCCATGTAAAGGCTCAATAAATAAGAACTTCTGCTGCGCATCTGAGGTTTCTTTACCATTTGCTAAGAAACATAGACCACTAAACGCCTGATTTTTTAAATGTGTTTTATTTTCTCTGTAAAACGTGGAGAAGAAAGTTGCGTAGGTTACAAGGTTTATCTGAAGTGTAGTGAAACTGGACCTCACGGGGAAAGTTGGGAAAGCAGTGACTAACACGCACCATCCCAATATATTTGGGTTTCACGTTGTCCCATCCTTTACCGTGTATATCTTGCCAGAAAAAAAATGCGCAATATCCCCGCAACGTTAGCAGCACATTAACTCCAGAACGTGCAATGATGGAGTGCTCTCTTGAATCGCTTAATGTTCGCCGGCCAGAACCGTTGACTGTTCTTTCAGTACAGAGAACTGGAATATTTTGTCTGAGACGAATTGAAATTCCGAACTAACTCCATCAGCAACAGGTCCGTTGGGGATGTTGGCGAATTTTTTCTGAATGTCCGAACAGAGTACAACATTCCGAATCGGAGTTGCACTCGAGTATTGCAGTTTCTCGATGGTGTTAGCGGAAAATCTGAAGCGAGCACGCAAGTGCGCGACGTAACCTTAAAGTATATCGTCGCAAAGAGCAGGCGGAGCCCTTCTCACAGTGGTGCTCTCGTTTTGCGCAAAAGCCATTAGGAAGAGCTTTACATAGGCAAAGTGCTTGCGGTAATTATCGGCTGTACTGTTCCAAGTTGTTCAACGGCTTATAACATTATAAACAAGATGAAGCTAGGATAAAACTAAACAAAAAGCATTTTAGGGCTCTGAAAATCCAATATACGCTCCAAAATAGTAATAGCCACATATAGAAGAAATAAAAGCGCAAGTAAATTAGCACCTTTATTCTGCCAAAAAAGGTACAAGAAGGATGTAAGGAAAAATAGAGGCATTTTACCTAAAAACCAAGGTCTCTAGTCAGCTGCAATTCATTGCGTTTCCTGATTTTGCCGTAGTTCGTGGTTGACTGCTTTGTAAAGATGAGTTGCACAGACCAATGAACAGGAAAACGTGGAAGTAGTGGCTGACTGGTTTCATTCCAGCTGAGTTGCTCTATTAGTTGGATAGGTGCGTTGACTTGGTCAGTCTCTTTTTTTTATTGATATGATATAAGGAGATGTTGGCGCGCAATTTAAGGCGCCGGCTACTCCTTATTTCTTGGGTGGTTCCGTCATACATCATTCAGGGTTCACGGTTACATATCAAATAATCATTTCACACAAGCACCAGGACTTATAAAGCAACGTTTCCACAGGAAGACTATGGCAAATGTCTCCACACCTATGTAGTCGAAAGTCTCAAAAGTAGAAACGATACTGTCGCCTAATAACACATTTTCTAGTCAGCGGATCAGCGGGTACATACAGTATACATGGCAAATGTCTCCACACTTATGTAGTCGAAAGTATCAAAAGTACAAACGATACTGTTGCCTAATAGCACATTGTCTAGTCAGCGGGTGGTATATACATCGTGTAAACAATCATTCACAGTCACAACAAAGCAGTCAACATAACATAATTCCCAAACAGATGGATACATAGGGTCACATTGAAATGAACAGAGCAATGAAAGCACTAATAGCGTCCAGCGATGCCGCTGTCTTCAAAGAAAGTCTTTAGTGCTTTTAAAGCGCTCTTCTGCAAGGCCGTTGTTGGCCAAGGGCCCAAAAGTTTCCTTAAACTGAAAGGTCTGCGGTCTAATTTACTTAGCGCTGATTTAAGTCGGCATCTTGGTGTGTCGTGATGTGGGCAATCTAGAAGGAGGTGATATATATCTTCATCTACAAATCCGCAATCACATTCGGGGGTTTCCGCTCGGCCAATTCTGTGTAAGAAATGCTTTGTGTAGGCAGTGCCTAGCCTTAATCGATGAATAAGCGTTTCCATAGTTCTATCTAATGACAATGAAAATTTGAATTCAATAAATGGATCAATATGATATAAGTCAGAGCTCTTAGAATTCTGGTCAAACCAAGTGTTTCTAGACATGTTGAAAGACGTTGTCCTTATAATGCAGCGTAATTCATTCTTTGATATTGGGAGCGGAGCCGTATCATCTTTCAGGTGCGCTTGTCGTGCTGCTTCATCAGCTGCTGTGTTGCCAGGAATGTTGCAATGCCCTGGTATCCACTGGAATGCTATTGCATGTTTTGCTTCGCTTGCCTTTGTGAGGTATTTAAGTGTTTCATATATTACACTGTCGCTGAATGTTTTCCCCTTTGTGCTGCAGAGTGATGTTAGTGCCGCCTGTGAATCGCTGAAAATTACCCATTTTTGCGCTTCTGCTACTGACAATATAAATTTTACCGCACATAGGATTGCGAACAGTTCAGCCGTTGTGGACGAAGTCGCACGAGATAACTTAAATGATTCTTGTTTGTTGAGGTGCGGTATAATGAATGATGAAGTTGAAGAGGTTGCTGTACTGGAGCCGTCTGTATAGACGTGTGTGTATCCTGAATACCGCATATATATCTGGTATAGTGCTAGTTGTTGAGCAGCTTGAATGAACATGTCTCTTTTGCTGAATATCCCTTCTACTGATAATTCAATTTTTGGAACTGCAAGCAGCCATGGAGGATATTCGATGTCTGAGTTCCAAAATTCATTTTCTGGCAATATGTGAAGATTTTCTTGAATTTCTATATGAACATAACTTCTATCTCGATTCATTATGTCTAAAGCCAATGGGTGGTTTTTATGCTGGGTTTGAAGGCGGAAATAATGCCGGCATGTTTCTGTAGTTCGCATAACTGGAAATGGTGATTGGCGAGCCTCAGCTATTACAAGAGAACTCGAAGTCGCTCGTGGAACTCCTAGACACAGGCGTAGTCCTCTAGCTAAAAGTCTTTGAAGTCTCTCTTCTGACGTGTGGGAAAGTCCGTGTAAGATGGGCGCGGAATATGCAATTTTTTGTCGTATTAATGCATTGTAAACAGTCAGCATGGACGATACTGATCCGCCCCATGATGTGCCTGCAAGTCTGCGAAGTACAGTCACTATGGCATTGACCTCGTTTTCGAGTTTTTTTAAGTGGGGTGCCCAGGATAGCTGCCTATCAAGTATTATGCCAAGAAATCGATGCTGTGTGACAGTCGTTAGAGGGTGTCCTTCCAGATTAAGAGTGAAATTTTTTAACACCTTCCGAGTGAAGGGCAATACAGCAGTCTTTGCATGTGATAGTACCATTCCTCTTTCTCTCAAAAATTGGTTGATGATATTTATGCCGTCTTGCAATGCCATCTGGAGTAGTTGAGCTTTAGACCCAGATGTCCAAATACACACATCATCTGCATACAGTGAAAACTTTAACTGTGATGGCAGTCTTCGCGTTAAATCAGCCATGACGCAGTTAAAAAGGAAGGGGCTGAGTACGCTTCCCTGTGGTACTCCCTGTTTGACAATATGTTCAGAACTCTTTCCTTCACCCGTCTGAACAAATATTTTGCGACCTGATAAAAATTCAGAAATCCATCGCAAGGACCGGCCAGACAGACCAAGTTCCAACATGCTTAGCAGAACATGAACGTGACTAACGGTGTCAAATGCCCTCTTGATGTCTAGGAATACTGCTATCGTCATGTTTCCACGTGCACGCTCGTGCTCCACACAGGTTACTATATCTAATATTGCATCCATTGTGCATCTATGTTTTCTAAAACCTACTAAGTAGTTGGACAACACCTTCGTTTCATTACACCACCATTGAAGTCGCGCGTCAATCATTTTCTCCATTACTTTGCATAAACAACTTGTCAAACTAACGGCGCGGAAGGATTCAAGGCACAAGGGCGTCTTACAAGGTTTTAAAATTGGTATGATTCGAGCGACTTTCCAAGAGTCAGGTAAAGTTTCCTCTATCCATAAGTTATTATAGATGTCTAAGAGCGCATTTGTACCTGTCGGTCCGAGGTTTCTTAGCATATTGTACGTAATGCCGTCCGGCCCAGCAGCGGACTTTTGGCGACATGATGCAATTGCACATTGGAGCTCGTTTAATGTGAAAGTGTGATCTAACTGAGGATGTTGGGCCCAGTAGCAAGCAGTAATTTTTCGCTTAGCCAACTCTACTGAAATATCAAATTCTGCACATTGTGATGAAAAGGCAGATCTGGAAATTAGCTCACAAAATTCATCTGCAACTAATATTTCACACGTGTCCCTGGCTACAGCGAGAGCACGAAATGGGAAGCTTTGTGTTACAGGTCCGCTTAAAGAACGAATTACTAGAAAAATTCGTGGGACAGCCGTGTGAGGAGACAGCGTGCCGCAGAAATCGCGCCAGCGCCGTTTGCCTAAGCTTTCCATTCGTCTGCGCATTACATTGTGTATTTTCTGAGCGTTTCTGTATGCTTCTAAACTTCCGCTCCGTCGGTAAGCTCTTTCGGATCGGCGTCGGATGGCTCTTAGGTGTTCATATTCTCCGTCAACTGCAGCATAGTATTTTGGTATTGGGACCTTCTTTGTGCATATGTTCATATTATCCTGCAAAAATTCTGTAAATTTTTCCACTGTTGCATGTTGGTTAATTTGATCCGTTAGGCGGTATCGAAAAGCTTGCCAGTTGGTTAGTCTGCTGTAACGCCTGATATCATAGCGCATGCTAGGGTGGTTAACAAGAATGGGAAAATGATCACTTCCGCGCGTTTCCATATCTGTTGTCCATCCCACACCATTCACTAGATCATGTGAACACAGGGTAACATCTATGCAGCTTGAGTAATTATATCCACGAAGGAATGTTGGCGACCCATCGTTTAAAACAGTCAAGTTGCATTTATCTATGGCGCATTCAATAACATTACCCCGTGCATCACAGTGATCACTGCCCCAGATGATGTTGTGTGCGTTGAAGTCGCCACATATAAATACATTAGAATGAGCTATTTTGAATATATCCACTAGCACTTCTACTGAAATCCGGTTTGAAGGTTGTAGATATAGATTAATCACTGTTATACAGAGCTTGCCAAAGGATACTTTACATGCGATGAATTCCGGGAAGTCTGAATCACTGGACTGAATTTGATAAGATGGTAGGTCCTTTCTGACGCACAGGAGCACTCTGCTAACAGCACCTTGACGAGAAGTCTTATATATCACATAATTCGAGAGGCGAAAGTCGTCAGTGATTCCCGCCTCTTGAATGCAAAGTATTGGGAATTTGTATTGCACAAGCAGTTTACGAAAGTCAGCGCACTTTCTTCGAAGACTGTTGGCATTCCACTGAAATATGGAGACATTTTTGTAGCGGTTATTCATGTAGTGCCTGCCGCAGTTTCGGCCCGGATTGTTGACACAACAGTGCTTCTAGAGGCAACAAGGCTTTTACTTCTGGTAGGTTGTTTGCTTCCGGCAAAGCAGATAGGATTGCCTTAAGAGCTGCGAAAAGCATTGGCAAAATCAGTTGTGTCACCGATGCTGTAGTATGTTCGCTATTAGTTGGTGTCACTTCTGCAGTGGATGCGTAAGGTCGCTGAGAGAAATGTGTGGGAGTACAGGAGCTTTCTTGTGTATTACTTTCTGCCTGTTGTCCTCTGGGTTTCCGTAGTATTGATGCATAGGACTGGGCTCTTGACTGTGATCCTCTTGATTGGTCGCTTGATTGCACTGTTGGTTGTTTTCTAGAGGAGGGATATCTTGTTGGTGGTCTTGGCTGTGGTGGTTCCGGTGCCCGCTGAGGTGGGTGATCTGGCACTGGATGAACAATCTCGAGGTTTGGTGCGGGTTCATTGCGTCGCGGTTGTCTTCCATGAATAAGTTCATGTCTACGCATTTGCGCCGCTGCTTTGTTCTGTGGGCAGCCTGAGAAGGAGGCGGCATGGTTCCCCGCACAGTTCGCACATTTAGGTTGAAGAAGTGACTTGCACTGCTTGTGGTCATGGTCTTCTGAGCATATTTTGCATCTACGTGTGCTACGGCAGGTTTTCGCCATGTGCCCGAATCTCTGGCAATTATAGCAGCGAAGTGCGGGTCCTAGGTATTCCTCGACAGGGTGGCTGGTGAAACCCAAGTAAATTCTTCCAGGAATAGGGCGGTCGTCTCTGAAAGTCAAGATTACCGTGTGAAGTGGATATGACTTCACTGCTCCATCTTCTTGGCGGGAATACCTTATCTGTCTGCGTGCCGATATAACTCCTGCGTCTTTCAAGAAGTCTAGGAGTTGATCGTCTGTGTACTGCAGAGGCACATGTTTTATTTTCCCAACGTTTCGCGTGTACGACTCTGGGATGAATGGCTTGACTTCCAGGCCACCTACACTTGAGAGCATCAAAAGGCGTTTCGCCGATGCTAAGGAAGCAACGCTAACACTGAAACTTCCATCTCTGGTCGTCCTGAAAGACTGTACTTTCTCTTTGGCAGCAGAAACTATTTCGGCAGACACTCGGTTTGGATTTACTTGCCAAAAAGTAGTACCTTCATTTGTTGGGCGAAAGACAACCGGAATGCCTTCGGCTCGCTTTTTCTTATACGTGACCACAGTAAATGGCGCATCTTCACCCATATCTTCATCATCACTTAGCTCATAAGTCGATGTTCTATCATCGTCCTTGCCGTCTTCTAGGCGAGGTTTCTTGGTCTCGGCTTCACCATCAGCCATCATTCCTGAGTTCGCTGAAGTTGATTCTGAGTTGGGGAGAACCAAACGTGCCGGCTTTATGAAGTTTTGTGACGCTTGCAAGGCTCCAGGCTTTTCATTACGGCCCGTAGCGTCATTCATATGGCTTGTTAGGTTTGGACGAGCATAAGGCTCGTGACGATGTTCTCGGCTTCCGACCACCGTAGCGGCGGGGTAATAGACAGGTCTTCAAAAAAGAAATGTCGTACCTGTAAGGCGCCTGGCTCGTCGAATCTTCACCCGAACTTCACCCGATCTTCAATCGTCGTCAAAGGTAACCGTAACTATCCAAAAAACCAGAAAACTCAGAGCACCACATAAAAACAGCGACCGAACAGATACACTTCTTCTTCCTCTTCCAGTCAGTCTCTTTAATAGGGGCCATGTTGAGCCGTTTACCTAGGGTAGGCAGCGCAAGCAGTAGTAGAGCACAACTCTAGCGCGCTTGATAGAAGCTTGCTGTGCGCTGTAGATTCCAGTTCAGCAGCCCGATATTCCTTTTTTTTACCATGCCTAGATCAATGTGGAAGAGAGAGAGAGAGAGAGACAGAGAGAGAGAGAGAGAAGGGAAGAAGGGAAGGCAGGGAGGTTAAGCAGACTGAGTACAGTTTGCTACCCTAAACGTGGAGAGGAGAATGGGGAGTGAAAGACAGATAGAGAGAAAACATGAGTATATACTGCACTTGCAAATGCACTAAGTTAGATGTAGGATGTCTATTATCTGGCACTCAAGTCTGTTGGTTTCAGGTTGTGAAGAAGCGCTCGAACTGCTTTCTGGGCTAATGAACGGTGAGGCCAGGCTCCCACGATATTTGCTTCTGTAAATGTAAAAAGCAGCTTACATGTTAGGCTAAGAAAATAATAAGTGACGCGGCGGTTTATTAATAATAATAATAATAATAATAATAATAGTAATGAGTCTTGCTTTACGTTCAGTGAAGGGCGAAAACATCTCCTTGCTATCCCCAATTACCCTCTGTCTTGCGCTCGCTGATTCCAACTTGCGCCACAAATTTCCTAATTTTATCCCCCCCCCCCTTGTGTTAATTCTGCTGTCCTCAACTGCGCTTCTCTTGGCACCTAATCTGTAACTCTAATAGTGCACCCTACGCATTACATGGCCTCTGCAGCTCCACCTCTTCCCTAGTAATATCAACTAGAATATCAGCTACCACCGTTTACTCTCTCATCTACACTGCTTTCTTTCTGTCTCTTAACGTTACGACTAACATTTTTTGTTCTATCGCACTTTGCGCGGTCCTTAACTTGTTCTCGAGCTTCATTCTTAACGTCCAAGCCTCTGCTCCATGTTAGCACAGGTAGAATGCAATGATTGTGCACTTTTTTTTTAACAACAGTGGTAAGCTCCCAGTCAGGTTTTAGTAATGCTTGCCGTATGTACTGCAGCCCATTTTATTCTTCTGTAAGTTTCCTTCTCGGTATCAGGGTCCCCTGTGAGTAATTGCCGTAGATAAAGGTACTTCTGTAGACTCGAGAGGCTCACTGGTGATCCTGAATTCTTGTTCTTTCACCGGGCTATTGAACATTGCCTTTCTCTTCCGCCATACTAATCTTCGACCCGACTCTTACACTATCATACAATATAAAGTACCGAATAAAGGCAATAATATCAAAAGGCGATAATATAAAGTAACAAATTACAGTACCCCGTTGCGGTTTCGATATAAACAGACAGCATCGCGGCATGAAAAAGGCACAGTCTGCAAGAGAAAATACGGTTACGGTTTTCCGATTGGTGTCAAATATTGCTCGTACTTTTACAGGGAGACTCATTTCGAACGAAACGGGTGCCTTGTCGGGATGTTTTGATAAACCGGGCAAGTTTGGTGCGTGACTCGCTTTTTTTGAAAGCATGGTCAGAGGAGACAGACCGATGCAGCATTTCCGAATGCAGTGGTGTCACACACCTGATGTAAAACAAATCAAATGTGCACCATGGTTCCAATATGACGAGAACTATCTTTACAAATTTCAAAAGAAGCCATTTGTGCCTTGGGGGGAAGCCCACTTCCAGTTTTCTGCCGGGTGTTTGAGCCCTATTGGTGAAAAAAGTTTCTGCAAAATATTTTTATTTACGTTGACTTTGCGTACTCTCGATGTATTTTGCACATTAAGATATAAAATAAACATTATTTTCGGTTATGTCCTTGGGCCGTTATTAAAGGGCTAAAGAAGCTAGACAACGGATCTTTCTCGTTGAACCAGAAGGGTTTGGGTGCGAGCTAGTTGGTACCGATCATTCATATTTAAAACAGCGCCAAAAAACACGGACAAGGGAGGACACAGGACGAGCGCTTTCTCGTTGAACAATGTCTTGGGACAATGGCCTCGTATATCACAGGTGCGGAAGTCCGAAAGCGCTGCGGCGATTGCTGAAGGCAACCAAACTCAGCAACTGTCTGTGGCACCATACTGAGAATTGCAATACTGATCGACTCTAGTGCACAACTCTTCACTTTATAACCTCTTAATCCTTGCTCTTCCCTTCCCCTTCCTCAAGTGAAAGGTAACCAATCGGATTCAACCCTGGTTAAACTCCTTGCGTCTAATTTATTCTGATCTCTCTCTCAATGTACTGAAATTCCATGAGAAGGAAATATAGGTATTTGTGTAAGATTCCCAGATAAAGATTAATCCATGTCTTCGCTTCAGTTCCGAACGCAAACTGGTTAGAACCATAGCATAGTCTACAGAACTATTATTCATCCTTATAGTACAAAATGCGAGCACAAGTGATTCAAGTAAAGAGAGAGCGTGATGTGTGCGCATGCGCGCGACCGATTATATGCATCAAAGACAATAAAGCAAAGGCAACGACGACGAAATACTAAAAAGGTCATTGTTTTTGCACAGCGGGCCACTCGCAACATTTATTGTTTTCCGTAGAAGCCAAAGTGATTCCTCCACAACATCCCCCAACGATCCGCCTTTACTTTTCGCCTCCTTTTTTCTTTCAAGCGACCGGAGTACCATGATGCCCTTCAGCAGCCCTGTTCATGCATTCAGGAAGCAGCGTGTTTTCCCAGTCTCCGTGTTCGCCACTTGTGCACTACCGCGGCGGCGACACGCCAGACAAAAGCTCTCGCCTGGAGTAGAACGCAGCCTCTGAACCACGGCGCACCTGCTGCGGGCGCCGATAAAGAGCGAAGCGCGTCCTTACCGCGCCGCCTCCCAGATGAGTCCGCGTTTCCTTCTTGAGAAGGGCATTCTCTTCTTTCTACGGTGTCATACTTATTCTTCAGGATGCGCTGCCAAATCGGGGGAAGACGTTGAGCGAGAAGGGCGAGTTCCTTACGGCTTCCGCAATCGTCTTTTTGTAATGGAAATTCTGGCTTTCTAAGCGCGCTGCTGCAGAACGCGGTTTCTCGACTTGCAGTTTGGCCCGGGCTGGTCACGCCATCTGACCGGCAATGGAAGGAACGCAAAAAAAGGAATGGCATGCAAAATCACGCACATTTCATTAGGTTCTTCTGCCTTTACCGAAGTCTTGCCACTTAGTGGAATGGCCAAAGAAAGTGATGGAAAAGCAAATCAAAGCAATAAGGAGACGAAAGTCGGTGTATACGTAAGAAGGAGAAAATCTCTGCCAGTATTGTAACCTCCCTGAATGAGTGCATGTTGTTTAGTTTACAAAGCCACATTGCATGTGTTATTTACACTTCCGCCACTATGAGGTATGTTCGTCTTTATGTACATGCGTACACGCGCGTAGCGGTGTCCACTTTTGATGACTGATGTTCGCTTCACATATTCAAACAGCCCAGTTTTAGCAGGGCAAGTATGTAAAAGAGATATCGTGCAATACGTAGAAGATACATATCGCATCTACCGTTGTGGCTACAACGTAGGCAATCTACTTTGCACAGCTTGGTGATTTTTGTGCGAGAAGGTGCCCCTGAAGCAATATGGCAAATCAGTAAACTTGATATCACATCGTATGTTTTATCTCTAACGGCATCTTAAAAGTTACACGGCGCAACAAAAGAAATGTGACACCAATAAATTAAACATCGTTGGGTGAAGCGATAACTTAATTGTTCGAAATGGGAACAGCTGCTGTATAGCTTAATGGTCGCACTGATGAATCGGAGCATTACACCGCACCCAGTTAATCTGATCAAGCCTTCGACAGATCACGTAACAGCTTGGAGTCTACGACGAATAGAAACGAAATAAAAGCAAATGATGATGATTACCACTGCACTAGTCAACAAAACACCCATAAGGTAGAGAGAGAGAAGAACCTTTTTCTACTTGGGCATGTAGTAAGTGTCCTTAAAGTAGACGCCATTATGCTTTCTTCCAATCTTACAATCCGACGCTGCCATGTCTGTATGTATTGCGTAAGCCGTACTTAAGGAATTTTCTGACGCATTTTACTTTCCGAAATCTCACGCCTCTGCCCCACGCGGAGGGCCTGCGTTGTTCAGGATGCGTGATTCGGAAGGCTTGTTCTGACGCCATAGGCGGAAAGTTTACGCATTTCTGAGGGGGGATCGGATGAGGGGGATATTATTCGTGTAAGATGCACACTATTTCTTTTCAAAATCTTGGGAAGATGCTGCTCTTACACGATTCGGGCAATTTTAATGTTTGCTAAAATAGGGGCAACGTGGTGAATGTTGTAGAGAACAATACAAGCACTCGCTACACACTATAGGCAGACGACTTTTTCAGTCAGTGAAGGGAAAGCCACGGTGGGAAAGCGCACGCGAGTAGGGGCACTTCAAATTAAGTCCAACATTTTCAATCGCGCTAGTTCGAGCTGGAGAAAAGAGGACTTAAACACTGTATGTGCACGACAGAATAAAACAAAATACATTGCTGAGTGCTGAATTTGACTTAAATTATTGCTTTTCTCTTCCGCGCATGGGTAAATGCGGAAATATCGCACGTGGAAGCTACGATGATTAAGTACCTATTCGGAGACGTCAAAAGCGCTGAATAATGCTTACTACTTGGCGCAGTAATACATGTACAAAAGCTTCGCCCCTGTAGCTTTCCCTGCGTTGCCAACGTAAGTTGCTCGTGAGTATAAACGCACATTTAATCAATATTGAACACCATTGATACTTTTTAAATTTTTTTCTGGCCTGGCCCCGCTGCGGCTTTGTCATCATGAGCACAGTTCAGGTCCAGAAAAGCCCCAGGCGTCGTTCTTTGGTTGAACCGGAGTCTGCAGAAGTGTACAACGCTACTATGGGGCCGTGTCGAGAATCGAACGCGCAGTTGATCGACGCCTTTAGGAGCACGTTTGCTCCGACACTAACCGGTAGTACAGACGAAAGCGGCAACAAGCAACTGGCACCACGGTTCATTGACGTTGGATGCGGTGACGGGAATTTTACGCTTAACTATCTGCTGCCACGATGCTCATCGCAGTGCCAGGAACTTGTGGGCGTCGACAAATCGCTCACAATGCTGGAATACGCGAGTCTCCACCACAGGCACGACAAGATTCGTTATCTGCATCTCGACATCGTTGGAAGTGATGTGGACAAATTTGTGAACAAGCATGGCCTTTTTGCGCGTGTGTACTCTGTCTACTTACTGCACTGGATCTAGAACAGGGCTCAAGCACTGAGAAATATTGAGAGGCTGATGGCACCGGCAGCGGAGTGCTTTGTTGTCTTCGAGAACAGCATCCCACTCTTCGAGGTACTCATAGCCCTGGCAGAATCGCCACGATGGAAAGAGTACGCAAAGGTGATAACTTAGTTTACCTATCAATGAGCAACGTAAGATTGAAGGCATGAAAAAAGACCCAGGTTAAGCTGCACACTGAATTCCTCTAGAACAAGCCTAAAATCAGTTTGTATTTACATCTCGTACTTGTGATATATTGCTAAGTGTTTATACTTCGCGTTTAGACAAACTTGCCTCGATATTTGTTATATATATATTTACATTTTCGCAATATTGCACAAACAGTACGCATCTGTTGTGTCTTATCGTTTCAAGGTAACACAAATTCATTTATTTCGTTGTGCGAATAGGTTCTGCTAGAGAAGGTCCCTGGCACAGCCCGCAGCACGGACATTACTTTCTTGAGGTCCCAACTGCTGAGTACCTTGGAGAAGACGAACCTCAAGCCCTTGACCTGCGAAGTACTACAGTTGCCGGTACTGAGAGTACACAATCTCAAAGACGCAACTGGTACGCAAACAGGTTTGCTAACAATGCCTTGAAACGTTTCATTACCGCATGCGTGACGTAGGTCAAGGACTTAATTTAGAATATCAGTTCTAGCAAAATATTCTAAATTCTGTTTATGTTCTGTACATCAATTCTTTCGCTTTTTATCGTGAAATGTCTTCGCTCTATATCCTCTAGCCTTGGAGATTTGTTGCATATAGATTCCATTTAGCTTGTCAACATATTACACTTAGCGGAATCTACAGGGAACGAGATTGAGAGCGTACTGGAGGACACCGTAAAGCTACTAGCATTGCTACTTTGAGGATATATTTTTCGAGCAGCGGTTCATCAATGCGATTCTTGTTTTATATGGTTTTTTTCAGATCACATGGTTTCCTACAACCCCATCTACCCACTCATAAACGACGATGAAAAGAAAGAGCTTTGTCGCTCTACAGCGGACATACTCGCAGCGAGAGAACAAGGAATCGCGGAAGGCCGGGCAGAGAATTACCGGTTTACTTACGTTATTCATGCCTACAAGCCGACATCATAGACGAGCGTCCACACTCGTTCACGCGTCCACGCGCGACAAGGCATCCAAAATGCTAGACGTTTGAGTTTGTTGGCGCACCATGTGCAAATAGTTTTCAATGTGACAATATGATCTTCGAAGTATCAAAATACTGCATTCTACATGTACTACATATTCTTCAAGGTAGCCAAATAAAGCGTTCGTTTGTTTGCTGAGTCCCTGTTTGGTTTACTATTATTCAACATCAGCAATGGGGCTGATATATGGATTAGCACAATGTGGTATAAAGGTTATTAAAAGGGGCAAAGTGCCTCAGAAAGGCTGGCCAAGATTGTGGTCTTAAGAAAAACGCCAATGCAGAAGTATGCGATGAAGTGCTACACCATCGCGTCTAGAACTGACGTGGTCGTATGGCAGTGTGATAAGAAAAAAGCCATAACACGAATGGCTATAGACAACATCCTGTGTGTTCACCGAAAGTAAATAGTCTCAAGATTCAACTTTAGCAGAGGGTTTATTTCGGTAAATACATTTCCGAACACGTGCCCACTGTACACAGAGCATGCGCCAGCTACGATACCTAAAGTGGCAGAAGTGTTGCGATTGGTGCAACATATTTACATTGGTGAAGTACTGCGACTGTCGTACATGCGAAACATTACTAGGTACATTAAGCTAAACAGGAGTCTAGAACTGCAGTATCTGTCTTGACTTTGTTATAACTTCGACGGAGATCAAGAAGGCGATCACATAATTTATAAACTCAATAGGAAATCAATCTAAAATTCACGTAAAAAAGGATGCTAGGTTCACGTTATTGCCACCTGAATCCTACCACACGGCGAGGCCAGCACGTCGACGATGAGCTCTTTTTCGAGCGAGTTCACGGTGGAGTTCATGAAACGCCGCCTTTTCTTCGGCCGAACGCATGACGCACGGCCCGCTCCCGTTGCCGTTCCTTCAACGCAGTCTGCTCTTCGGCAGAACGAACCAAACGCAGGCTCCCCATCTGACTGCCGGGCTTGAACTGGTGGGAAACGGCGGGCGCGAGGCGAGCGAACACGCGGTCACACCCCTTCCTTCCTACGCAGGAAGGGGACGCCTGGGATTGGCTCGCATCTTGCGCGCCGTCTACTTTTTCATGCATATCAAAAGCCGCCTTGAGGGCGCATATAATGAACCGACAGTGGCTTAGTAGCTTTCATGCGACCGTAGTGAATGGTCGTGTGTAGCATGAGCTCCCAAGGAGCGGATTTAGCAGCCCAAGAGGGCCATGGCATCAGGCCAACAGAAAAACAAGGCCAGGACTACCAAATAATTTTGCCATGACTGCCAACAGATGCGTGCTTTCTGCACACAGTTATTTTACATGGTGACGTTAAGGCGAGACCTTACACAGTGAAACATTTTCGAGACGCTCTTGAACGACTGTCTCTCATGTCGGAAGTGGTTGCGCTGGGTGCAGAATAAATGAACCAACCATCTGGGTGGGGGGGGGGGGTGGCTTTCAAGGGGAAAGAAGAAAAAAAGAAGATTCTTGCTGCCGACGCTTGTGATGCCAAGGACCACCGCTGTGTGGTCGTCGAGCCGCATGACCAAGGCGTCCATATCAAGCTCTACTGGCTTCTGTCCGGTGTACCTGACAACGACGTTCGCACTGCTTTGTCGCCTTTTGGAAAGGTGACTGAGCTCACCAGGGACAAGTGGCGGGTGCAAGGATGCACCTAAAAAAGGTCAACCACCCGCTCTGTCACTATGAAGCTGAAGGTGGGCGTCACCGCTGAGGACTTGCCCCACCAGCTGCGAGTAACGGAATATGTAAGGATGTAAGGAATAAGGATTCAATATCGTCAGTGCTGGCTGGCAACACCGGATAGCCTTTCACTCTGACGCTAACTATATGAGTGGCGGGCGCCCGAATGCCTGCGGCCAATGAGAAACTGCTTTTACGTAAGAGAAGTTTCCGTGAATGTGGGTTCTGCAATACCTTCGTATCTCTAGCAAATTACAACTTGCATTCTGAATACTTCTCGCGAATTTAATGTTTATGCTGCCTCTACGTGGGCCTCATTTGTTCCCCTCATCCAAGGTCAAGGAAACAGGTAAGGACAGGGAGGGATGTTCGCACACACGCACGCACGCATGCACCAAGACAGACAGACAGACAGACAGACAGACAGACAGACAGACAGACAGACAGACAGACAGACAGACAGACAGACAGACAGACAGACAGACAGACAGACAGACAGACAGACAGACAGACAGACAGACAGACAGACAGACAGACAGACAGACAGACAGACAGACAGACAGACAGACAGACAGACAGACAGACAGACAGACAGACAGACAGACAGACAGACAGACAGACAGACAGACAGACAGACAGACAGACAGACAGACAGACAGACAGACAGACAGACAGACAGACAGACAGACAGACAGACAGACAGACAGACAGACAGACAGACAGACAGACAGACAGACAGACAGACAGACAGACAGACAGACAGACAGACAGACAGACAGACAGACAGACAGACAGACAGACAGACAGACAGACAGACAGACAGACAGACAGACAGACAGACAGACAGACAGACAGACAGACAGACAGACAGACAGACAGACAGACAGACAGACAGACAGACAGACAGACAGACAGACAGACAGACAGACAGACAGACAGACAGACAGACAGACAGACAGACAGACAGACAGACAGACAGACAGACAGACAGACAGACAGACAGACAGACAGACAGACAGACAGACAGACAGACAGACAGACAGACAGACAGACAGACAGACAGACAGACAGACAGACAGACAGACAGACAGACAGACAGACAGACAGACAGACAGACAGACAGACAGACAGACAGACAGACAGACAGACAGACAGACAGACAGACAGACAGACAGACAGACAGACAGACAGACAGACAGACAGACAGACAGACAGACAGACAGACAGACAGACAGACAGACAGACAGACAGACAGACAGACAGACAGACAGACAGACAGACAGACAGACAGACAGACAGACAGACAGACAGACAGACAGACAGACAGACAGACAGACAGACAGACAGACAGACAGACAGACAGACAGACAGACAGACAGACAGACAGACAGACAGACAGACAGACAGACAGACAGACAGACAGACAGACAGACAGACAGACAGACAGACAGACAGACAGACAGACAGACAGACAGACAGACAGACAGACAGACAGACAGACAGACAGACAGACAGACAGACAGACAGACAGACAGACAGACAGACAGACAGACAGACAGACAGACAGACAGACAGACAGACAGACAGACAGACAGACAGACAGACAGACAGACAGACAGACAGACAGACAGACAGACAGACAGACAGACAGACAGACAGACAGACAGACAGACAGACAGACAGACAGACAGACAGACAGACAGACAGACAGACAGACAGACAGACAGACAGACAGACAGACAGACAGACAGACAGACAGACAGACAGACAGACAGACAGACAGACAGACAGACAGACAGACAGACAGACAGACAGACAGACAGACAGACAGACAGACAGACAGACAGACAGACAGACAGACAGACAGACAGACAGACAGACAGACAGACAGACAGACAGACAGACAGACAGACAGACAGACAGACAGACAGACAGACAGACAGACAGACAGACAGACAGACAGACAGACAGACAGACAGACATGGAGAAGCGATTATTTTCGTAGCGTTTCCAGACGTAACTGCTGACCACGAGAACGTTTAAAGGGCTAAAAATGCTATTGTCTGAAAGCTACTGCTAGCAATGAACCCTGAATAACTTTCTTAAGTGGCTAGTCTAAATCGGCGTCGTACCTGTGTAGTGCTAATTGACACTTCGCCCTCTAATCGGTACGGGACCAGGACTTCTAAGTCGTCTCCAATCTCTGCCAAATCAAGCTATACACTGTTCAGGGCACCCCACAACGCTTTCAGCATTTCGACGTCTGCGACGATACCGTCGCTTTTATTATTGTAATTGCTTGGTGTCCTTGAATCTATTAGTTACGCCTCTAATGCCGAGACTCGTGATGTGTTAGCAACTACCTTCTGATAGCATTTTTTTACTCATAAGTGCTCTAACGACCACATAACGGTACGTTTCACCTACAGCAACGTGAACGGCTTTTGCCATATTATTCTTATGTGAAATGTCAGAACGTGTGAAGCATTTTCGTTAATGCACGCTGCACTGATGGTTTCCTATTAACAACATCTTGCAGTCCAACGCACCCATGTGCTCTTTCTTGCGCTCTCTGCAAATGGTATTCATATGTGGCGTGTTTTTTTTTTCCTGTCTGTTCTATCTAAAGTCGCGGATCTCCTACTCAGCTAGTGAACCACTTCAAATTGAAGCAAACGTGCAAGTATACAGCGCGAGATGGTGCACTTACTAGGCCTTCTTGAGGTTGAGTCAGAGTAGTTATTCACCGCGCCTTTCCCCACCATTAAAGCGAAATGAAAGCGTGTGCGAAATGGACACATTACTCTTGTGTCTTGTATGTTATTCTATTTTTATTATTCGAATAATTGAACAGATTTCAGCGTGATGCAGCCCATCACTGGGCCTAAGAGAAGGCTACAAACATATCCACAATCAAACGTTCTGTTCTCGCACCTGAAAACTAATTCGGCGTTGCATTAAAGTGATTAAATTTAAGCAATGTTTTCCTCATACGACGATATTCTCCTTAGGGAAAGTGAGATTCAGCGTTAACGTGAGTTAGCTTAATATGCATGCTTCACCCAGTTTAGTTCCTCTGTGCGGTCTCAAATGTTCGGAAAGTTCAGCTGAAGCTCACCCATAGATACATCGTCGCATAGAAAACATTCACAAAAGCACGCTCCAAGCAAGTCTAAGATGTAATTATCCAAATCTATGGCTGCGAAAGTAGTTCAAGTTTTCCATCGTTGGGCGGATGACTAACAGCCGCGTTCTCACTGTCCCGACTCGTTATACTGATCTCGTCAGCCGGTAGAGATTAGGTTTTCTTTCTTTTCTCTCGCCTTTCCGTTTGCGTTATGTTCTTTTTTGTTGTAAATCTATTCTCCATTGTAGGATGGCCAACCGGATGCCGGTTAAACCAACCTCTTGCCTTTTAGTCGATGAATAGGTGATTGCTTAGAAACCCTGAACTACGGCAATGGGTTCGTGCTTTTAAATGTTGAAAGCTTATCCGGAAAAAAATACATTAGGAAGAATTTAAGCAAACCGTGATGTTAAGTTACTTGTTCTGACGGCAGAAACAAAGAAGATCCGGAAATGTGAAAACCAATGATATTTTACAGATCCACCATGCACATCATGTGCTCAATTTATCATATTTAAGGATATCAAGGAACACTGTGCCATAAAAAGAAAGAAAGAAAAACAGCCATGAAATCTTTGCAAAAGAAGAGCATTAATTCCAATATGCGCTGCAGAACTATACGTTCATGCACCTGTTCAGCGCGCCGGATGCCGACATGAAACACCGCCGAATTTGGGCCATGCCTACACTTGCGTTATTGTAAACTATTCTTCTTGAAAGAATTTGGCACGCTTTGCGTAAGCGTTCACTGGCAGAGTTATCTCTATTCGACAGCGCAGTATACGAAATTTTTGGGAGAGCCTTGCAATATGATGTAAGTATGACGTCGAAGATCGGAAGGAAATACCATGAAGCCAGAGTTCATTGAAAGGCAATATTAGTGTAGTCACCGATTCACGCGCAAGGCCTAAAGCTGACGTTTAGATGAACGACGCAATTCAAAAATTCATCATGACATTCAGGGTGGTGGTGGTGGTGGTGGTGGTGATGTTGAAGCAGGCGGGGTTAGCCTGGCATACATAGCCGGCAATTGTTCCGCCTGATCCTCCTTCGAGTTGAGATCAGGGGTGTGTCACCAGCTGTCGATGAGCCCCGTGTCTCGCAGGAAGGCTATCAGCAGTCGTTGCGCTCTCTTCCTGCACGCCGCGGGCCCTCCGGGGAAAACAACGTCCTCAAAGGTCCTGTGCGTGAGACCGCTTTTTTGTAGCTTGTCGACCATCGCTTTTCTTTCTGTGTCGAACTGCGGGCATAGCCAAATGAAATGTTCGATGTCGCCAATGTCACCACAGAAAGCACAGAGTGGGGAAGCGCGAAGCCCAGTCTTGAATAACCAAGCTGGGGTGTACGCGGAGTCGGTCCTGATGCGGTATAAAAGCGTCGCTTGTTCGCGTGTAAATCCATGAGTCACACAGGGTTCGTGTGGATTCTTGTGCATCTCTCTAAAGTGAAGGCGGATTGCACCCTTAGAGTTTTGAAAAGGTTTTGGAGCTTTCACTTTTGGGACACATGTAAGCGCTAGGCGTGCAAGGGAGTCAGCTTCCTCGTTTCCATCAATTCCTACGTGTGATGGAATCCACTGAAACCTTATGCTAAATCCTTTGCTCGTTAGGTCGTCAATCAGTGCCAGAGACTGCCTTGTAAATTTCTCTAGAGGTAGGCCCCGATGTAATCTCTGTAATGCTGACTTGGAATCCGTCAGCACCACGACATCACGTGCAGAGAAGGCCTGTAGTTTCCGCAAAGCCGCGGTGATTGCGGCGCTTTCTACTGTTGTAGAGGAAACCACGCGATCCAGTCGGCCAGACCATGACACATCAAGGGATGGTATGCAGAATGCCGCTGCACAGCTATCTGTTTGTGCGCACACCGAACCGTCTGTGTATACTTGTAGGTGGCTTTGAAACACAGTGCTCAAGTGGTTCAGCACAAGAAACTTGGCTTCGGCAGTTGAAATGGTGCGTTTCGTCGGTAGGTGGGGTACATTAAGGCTGCAGGTAACGTCCGGAAAAGACCATGGCGGGTCAAGGCGGCTTTGTTTAGGCCATTGCAGTCCTAAAAATCGGAAGGTGTTCAGCGCCGCATGAAAATGTGAGCGAGTTCTTGCCGTCGGAGAAGCGCCGTGCCAGCGCGTGACTCGCCCAGCCTTAATAGCTGCGTCAGCAAGGCCTGAGATGCCAAGAGGCGGAGTGGGAGAGACTCTGCCTCATTAGTGACTTTCTTGTTTGAAGCCGCCGTTGGAACTCCCATCGCCAAGCGAAGTCCCTTTCTGTGCACTGCCTCCAAGCGCTCGAATTGAGTCGCTGACGGTGATATCAGAGGGAGCTGATAGAGAATGCGGCTTGTTATCAGTGCAGCGTTCAGTTTAAGCATGGATATAGGATTGTTTCCCCAACGTACACCTGCCAATCGACGAAGTGCGTTGATTCTTTGCACTGATGCAGCCACAACACTTTCGACCGCACCACGCCAAAGTAGCTTGCTGTCGATGGTGACGCCCAGGAATCGAACATGAGTTGCACAAAGAATTGAATGCCCTCTGATATTCAGCGTCAGACGTGTTGACTTGCGTCTCACTCCCGGGAAAAGCATGAAGGCAGATTTTTCTGCTGATAAAGACAGGCCAAGCGTCGATAAGTGGCGATCGATAGTGGAGATTGCGGCCTGGGCTATCCGGGCCAAACGTTTGTGTTGGTACCCCGAGATCCAAATGCAGATGTCGTCTGCGTAGATGGACATTTTAACTGCCGTCCGACCTACTTTCAGGGCATCTGGGAGGCTGGCCATGGCAACGTTAAAAAGCAAGGGAGACAGGACACTTCCTTGTGGGACGCCGAGGGAAATTCGTCGTTTGTCACTCATTACACTTCCGAGCTTAACTTGGACACATCGGTCACTGAGAAATTCATGGACGAATCGAAGAGCATTTCCAGACACGCCCACGGCTCGGAGTCCGTTGATGATGCCTGTGTGAAGCACACAGTCGTATGCCTTGGCAACGTCCATAAATATGGCGAGTGTGGAAAGGCCGTCTACGCGATGGTGCTCGATATGGCTTAGTAGATCCAAGACACTGTCCTGGGCACTCAACCGTGGACGAAATCCGGTCATACATGATGGCAGTCTATTTCCTTGCTCAAGATACCAAGTTAACCTCGTAGATATTAGTCTTTCCATCAACTTTGATACGCATGATGTGAGCGATACCGGCCGATATGAGGTGAGGTTTGCAGGATCCTTTCCGGACTTGAGCACTGGAACCACCCATGCTGTCTTCCACGCTTCTGGGATCTCTCCTGTGCTCCAGACGTGATTAAATATGTCCAGAAGGGCTCGTTTTCGTTCATATGTCAGATTTGTCAGCATCTGATTGCTGATCGAATCGGGACCCACAGCACAGCGTCTTCTTAATTTTCTAAGCGCCAAATCCAACTCACGAAAGGTGAACGGCGTATCCATGGTATGTGATGCTTCAGACAACAGAGGGTTCGATACTCCTGCTGATCTGCCATATGTGTATACGTCTGCAAAATCTTCTGCAAGGGTTTGCAAATCTTTTCCTTGCTTTAAAGCAAGTGCTTCAAATGGCCTGTGTAGGCGAATCTTTCCAGATAGGCTATTCATTACTCCCCATATTCTTGTCATGGGAGTAAACGCTGATAAACTCTCACAGAAAGCAGCCCATTGAACTCGTCTTAATCTTTTTGTGTGACGACGGATGACAGCGTTTATCCTGTTGTATTCAGTTTTCGCAGATGGATTTCCCGTTTTTCTCATTAGTTTTCGTTCCGCTCTCCTACGCGCTGCGCAGAGGTTCGTTAGTTTCAAATCAGGAGTAGGGAAATGGTCTGGCAGTTTCAACATTGAGGTAGCCACTCTTTTGCTCCGCAGCATATCTGCGAACAGCTCACCAGGGGATTCATCCAACGCTTCTCTGTATGTGTCCCAGCGGGTCACAGCACAGAATTGCCTCCCAGCAGTGTGAAATCCGGTGATGGTGGTGAAGATCGGAAAGTGGTCACTGCCCATCCTGTCTGGGGCCGTTGTTGACGATACGACAAGGTCTGTAGAATGGATCACGAGGTCTATGGCACTCCATGAATCTGGTGGTCTGAAGAAAGTTGGTTTGCCATCGTTCGCGATACATAAGTCAGCAGCATCCATGGCTGCGACAAGTTCCTTGCCTCGGTAATCTGCAGTCTTATCTCCCCAAAGCGAATGATGTGCGTTAAAGTCGCCACATATTATTATAGGAGAGGGGCAACGAATGCAAAGGTCCTTTATGAACGCCTCCATGGAGACCTTCCTGCGCGGGCTTATATACACCGACACCACACTGAGTTTTCGTTTTCCTAGGCACACTTGCACAGCGGCGACTTCCAATAAGGTAGAACAAAGGTCTTGCACTGGTAAGGTGACGTGAGGTATTTCTCGCCTGATGTATATCATCGCACTTCCGTTTGCAAATGATGGTATACTCGGACTTCCATGTCTGATGTACCCTGGGATCGTCCTTCCATTTGGGAGACCGGCCTCCGAGAGGGCTAGAATTGGTATAGGTATGTCTCGAAGGAAAAGGCTGAGTTCAGAAAGACGCTGTAGAATGCCGGCGCAGTTCCATTGCATTATTAAGGGCACTTTTGGACGACGGAATGGACCAAGTGGGCGAGAAGCTGCCATTATGTTACTGAGGGTACGCGGAAGTAGAGCAGAGTATTACTGACTCAAGAGCCAGCACTGCTTCCAACATATCCTTCGTTGAACTAGCAGGCATCTTCGCGACGTGGGAACGTAGTGCTGTGAACAAGGCGCGTATCACATGCTGGTAGTTCTCCTGCTGACTGTTGCCAAGTGGTACTTGAGGTCGGTTTACTGCGGCCGCATAGGTGCGTTTTTCGGACTCTTTTCGAACAGGTTTCTCAGCCGCTGTGACCGTTTGCGTTGGCTCAATAACTTCGTTTATCGGTGTGAGGCGCGGGAAATGAGATGCGTACTCTGTTTCCAAACCAGTTAGTTGTGGCGCTCTGGACGTCTTCTTCGTGGTCGATGGTGCGCTTGCACTCTTTGGACCCAGAACAAACAACTTATTTCTCCGCTGAGCAGCTGTCCGCGCAGGACATCGACCGTAGCTAGCAGGATGGTCACCGCCGCAATTTGCACACACAAAGTTGTCTTTAGTTGCACAAGTCTTAAAGTCATGAGGTCCCCCACAGCGCTTGCACCTCTGTTCTCCACGACAGTACTTAGCGATATGTCCGAAGCGCTGGCACTTAAAACAGCGTGGTGGTGTCTCCACGTAGTCGATAAGCTCGTGTCTGGTAAAACCAAGGTTGATCTTCTCCGGGCGTTCAGAATTTGGAGCAAACGTGAGAATCACCGAGTTAGTGCGCCTTGACTCCCATTCAGATGACGAGGTTTGGACCCGACGGGTGATTCTTCTTGCTTGGAATACTCCCTGAGGTCTCAGGTAGGTGAGCAGCTCTTCATCCGAGTATCATGACATTCAATCCGGGATTATGTGCTGTGGTCTCCTGTGTCCTCCGCAACAATGTTTCTCTGTCCTTTGTTCAAATAAATCCGGTGCTTTGATTCATTTTCTCCCGTTAACTCCATCTCCATACGTAGCCCAACGTGACTGCATGGATCCTTGCTAAACGATGAGAAACTACGGGCACAGGGCCTACGGAGGAAGTGCGTGAGAGCGTCCGACCGCCATCCGGTGGGCCAGGCAGCCATTCATCACGCTCGAGCCAGCGCTCGTCGAGGTTGGTAATTACGATATGAAGCATCCCTTGGTTGCGGTAATGCGCGAAGTCATTCTTCGGCGAGTGCCAATGACGGCTGTGATTGAGACCACGGAGATTACCTGCATCACGGTGTTATGGATGAAGGGGAGCTGTAAGCTATAATCGATCGCTTTTTCGAGATATCAATTAGAACGTTTGGTGATCGATGAAACAAGACAAAGAAGATCCGGAAATGTGAAAACCAATGATATTTTACAGATCCACCATGCACATCATGTGCTCAATTTATCATATTTAAGGATATCAAGGAACACTGTGCCATAAAAAAAAAGAAAAACAGCCATGAAATCTTTGCAAAAGAAGAGCATTAATTCCAATATGCGCTGCAGAACTATGGATGTGACCGAAAAGGATAAAAAAGAGGGAAAACGCTGTGGGTCATCGTACTGTTCGCAAGAAATCAGTATTTACACGTCACTTATGCAGTTAAAGACTAGGCTGGCCATGAACAACGTCATGACGTCAATGAATACCATTCTCTGCCATTGTTCATTCCTCTGAATGTTATGTAGCGCGCGTATTAGACGGTCACCGTGAGATGTACGTAAACGTTTTTCACGTGAACTCTATGAATCTCTTCTTATTTTTTATGTTGGCGAGGATGATAAACGCCTTGATCACCGACCGCCATCGGTGATCAAGGCGTTTATCAAGGCTTCAATATGTTCGCTGCCACAATTTTTTTTATTTGATTTGATTTTTTGCTGCACCCGGTGGAACATTCCATGCATTGTCTTTAAATCGAGTCTGTACAATATGACGGACAAATTCTAAAAGCGACGGGGCGATTTGATAATTTTCGACTGCACTTAGCAAATGAGTGCAGTGCTTTGGAAGTTCAGACGACATAAATTTAGAAGCCAAATTCTCTATTGTAAGTAAATCTGCAAGCGAAATATGGATAAACCTTTGAATAGTCGCTCTGTTGTATATATATATATATATATATATATATATATATATATATATATATATATATATATATATATATATATATATATATATATATATATATATGTCGTAGACAAAGAGGGATTCTTCAGGCTACCTTTCAAACGTAAAGAACTTGAGTGGTGCTAGAAGGTAAACAGAACGAGTCTTTAATTTCGACAGTTTCGATCGGTGGACCGAACTTCGTCAGGGTTTACAAAAAAACAACCCTGTAAACCCTGACGAAGATCGGTCCACCGATCGAAACTGTCAAAATTAAATACTTGTTATGTTTACCTTGTAGCACCACTCAAGTTCTTTCTATATATATATATATATATATATATATATATATATATATATATATATATATATAGTTCCCTCCTTTGCTATCGGCACTGCTTTTCTCTTTCCCCTTACTTTTATTCCCCAGGCTGACCGCCATTTGGCTTTCAGGAGGCTGTGCTAGACAGTTACAACAGTGCGGCAGCAGTGATTTTCTTCGTTTATTTATGTTATTTTGTTTATTAAATATCCAACTTACTATGGCTACTACTCACGATGTCTGCTATGCAAGTTTCCATGGGTCATACACATTTTTTTTGCGTATAGGCGCAGTCGAAAGAGTGCGTAGGTACAGCAGATTATTATGGTGGTGTTGCAAACTATATATATATATGTATATATATATATACATATATATATATATATATATATATATATATATATATATATATATATCAAAGCACGCCACAAATGTTGCCCCCAGCGCGTCAACACGTACTTCTGTTCTGGACGTTTATTCGTTGTCTCAAATTAACGACCTTGGTTTGTCTGAACTTAAAGTGTCGGCGCCTTTCGGCAATTCAACAGTATACGACCATTGTATAACAAAACGAGAGCAGTGAGAGGCACTGAGAATGAAATTCTGAGCAGCGGCAACTAAACCATAATATTTACAGGTGTGTGGAGTACACTAGACGCCATGTCACACATGCGCTAATATGGCTTGGAGCAGGCACGTACACAGGATTTTTTTTCGGGGGGTGCCCACCACCTCCATCATCATCATCATCATCATCAGAAGCCTGTTTTATGTCCAGTGCAGTCCATCGGTTTATGTCCTTATGGTCCAACGGTTATCTAACCGGCGCTATACATGACCTGCCCAGCTACATTTTTTCCTCTTGATGTCAATTAGAATATTGTCTATACCCGTTCGCTCTCTGATCCAAACCACTCTCTTTCTCTCTTAACGTTATGCCTAGCAATCTTCGTTCGATCGCTCTTTGCGTGGTCCTTAACTTGTTCTCAAATCTCTGCCCCATATGCACTGGCAAAATGCACTGGGAAATGCACTGGCAAGTGCATTGGCACTGGACATATTGCACTGGCAAAATGCACTGATTGCACACCTTACTTTTCAATAATAATGGTAAGCTTCCAGTCAGGAGCTGGCAATGTCTGCCGTATGCGATCCAACCTATTTTTATTCTTCTGTGAATTTCCTTCTCATGATCAGGGTTCCCTCTGATTAATTGACCTAGGAAAACATACTCCTTAAAAGTCTCTAGTGGCCGACTGGCCATCCTGATCTCTTGTTCCTTTTCCCGGCTAATTATCATTATCTTCATCTTCTGCATAATAATATTCAACCCCACTCTTACACTCTCTCTGTTAAGGTCTCCAATCATTTGTTGTAACTCGTCTGCATTGTTGTTGAATAGAACAATGTCATCGGCAAACCAAAGGTTGCTGAGATATTTGCCGTCGATCTTTACTCCTAAGCCTTCCCAGTTTAATAGCTTGAATTCTTCTAAGCACGTAGAAAATAGCTTTGGAGAAATTGTGTCTCCCTGTCTGACCCCTTTCTCTATAGGTATCTCCCTGCTTTTCTTGTGTAGCATTAAGGTAGCTGTAGATCGATATTCTAACGCGAAAGACGAGTCAGTAAGACGAGAAACTATTTACAGATTATATTTACAACGGTTGATGCGCTGACCGGTTAGATTCACAGCGCGAGCCCAGTTCGTTCTTCCTCCTCTTTTCTGGAATGATGGCGCCCAGGCGCCTCGTTCAAGCAAACAAATACCTCACGCATGTAGCAATATTTTCCAAGCTTTTTACGTAAGCGTTCTGTACTCCTTGATTACGTAGTGCCTCTACGATTGCTGGTATCTCTGCTGAATCAAATGCCTTTTCGTTATCTATATAAGCCACATAGAGAGGCTTATTGTACTCTGCAGATTTCGCGATAACCTGATTGATTACATGGATGTGATCCATTGTAAAGTATCTCTTTCTGAAGCCAGCCTGTTCCCTTGGTTAACAAAATCCAGTGTCAACCTTATTCTATTGGAGATTATTTTGGTAAATATTTTACATAATACTGGGAGCAAGTTATTGGTCCCATAATTGTTAAATTCTTTAACGTCTCCTTTTTTTGTGAATTAGTATAATGTCTGCATTCTTCCAGTTTTCTGGGACCCTTGCAGTCGATAGATACTTCGTATAAAGAGCCGCCAGTTTTCCAAGCATTATGTCTCCTCCATCTTTGATTAAATCGACTGTTATCCCACCTTATCCTCCCGCTCTTCATCGTTTCATGTCTTGCAGGGCCCTTCTGACCTCATAGCTAGTTATAGGAGAGTTTCTGTATCCTGTTCATTGCTGTTTCTATGTGAACTATCGTGACTCCTCTGGGTACTGTATACAGGTCAGCTTAGAATTTTTCCGCTGCTTTTACTGTATCTTCGAGATTGCTGATGCTGTTATCCTTCTTATGTTTTAGTGCATACATCATGGTTTGTCCTATGCCAGGTTTTTTTTTTTTACTGATTTCAGGCTGCGTTCATTTTTTACGGCTTCTTCAGTCTTTGTCATGTTATAGTTTCGAATATCAGTTATTTTCGCCTTGTTGATCAGTTTTGACAGTTCCGCGAATTGCGTAACGCTGTGCGGCCGCCAGTCCCATACAACCGCGTAGAGCGCAGGACTCTGCGATTCTAGACGTACTGCGCTCACCGCGAAAGGTTAGAAAAACACCCACATAAGCACAGCAGAGAAGTGGCTACGTGAGGCAGTTCGACCGATAACTGTAGAAGCGTCATTCAAAACAATTGTTCTCCACTTCCGGCGGCGTTTTCCCTCTACTTTCTTTTTAAATAAAAAGATGTTGATCCATAAATATTCTCATAAACATCGGTTAACTTGTTTATTATTCGCTTTTGCTTGCAGTTTGGTTGTTGCCTTGGCTCTCTCCCATAGTAGATCGCTTAATTTCTCAACTCCTTGCGATTTTTGTTTCCAGTTGCCAATTTTGCGGGAAAAGTGCTATACAGTTAAGGAAAAACAGACGAGGTAACGGGCGACAGTCATCTTGCTTATGGGTTTAAGGGTTATTGCAGGGTTCCATGATAGACGCTCTTTCACATTATTTTATTTCCCACCTTATCTAACCCATATCACGTCTGTATGGTTCCGGACATCTGCCAGCGTCGGCGAGCCGTAATTACGGCGGCGAGCCGTAACTCAAGGAAATAATGAAGCAAAGGGATAAGTTAAACGAAATTGGCGTTTTCTCCAGCCGCAACTCGTTCCATGAGAGTGCAGGCCAGCTGAGTAACAGCCGCATCCGTCTCCTGGTCCCAGGATCAGCCTAAACAAAGAAGGTTGAACTAACAAAAGCAACAGCTATGCGCGTGGCGGTTGAATAGATGGTGACAACTGAACGCATCTCGCGTTAATCACGCGGGTGCGGAATCTACGAGAAAACTGTCCTTCACATTACAAGAGATAGCGATAACTACCGCCATCTAAAAGGAGTGAAAAAGGTAGCATAATGCTGACCGATCATCAGCTGCGAAGTCTCAACATTGATCTGGCGGCGCTTTAGGAATGTGTGAGGAGTGGTGGCGTGGGTGGGGAGGGGGGGGGGTATGCCACTTTATTTCGGGGGGGGGGGGCCGGGCCCCCCCCGGGCCCCCCCCTGGGTACGTGCCTGGCTTGGAGAGAATACAGGGTTACTTATTCAATTACTAATGTACGAATAAAATACGACAAGCAACAAATAATATGGAGTGCCAATGCACATGTTGTAATATGTCTGAAGGGAAACTTGAGTCAAGCAGCGTGTAATAAATTTTATAAGCTAACCATGATGCATACAATGGTGTTTTGCAAGAGGGTCTACGAAGCAGAGCGTGAAAGTAGACACCATTGTACCAAGTAACGCCAAGTAAATGCTTGCTTATCTACCACAAAGATCACAACTTTAATCTCATGCAATGTTTATGCTCACACGCTACAGCGCTCAGAAGCTACGCGAGAAAGCAAATACCAAATCAAGCAGATGCACAGTCAGGCACTTGTTTGCTACAATGTGACGAGGACAAAGGCGACGTATGGTGCTTGTAGACATGATAGAGTGATAGCGGCAGACGTATGCACAGAAAACCACAACGCGTATTTATAAATAATGATTCTATTACTCTTGCTTCGCAGTGGCACATACCGATGCTGGAGGATTGACTGAAGATGGGCATATGACAGTGCTTAAACCAAAGAAAATTAAGTAGATTAAAGAATTCATTGAATATACTGCGCTATTTCATTAGGAGGCTGGTGTGTTTTAGGGATATCTGTGAGCAGGTCTTATGTGTTTAGGTTATATGCAGGATTTCTTTTTCACACAGAACACAGCTGCGCTTTCTGGCACTACTTTGTCTATCAGCATGTAGGGGAGAGATATGCCCGTTCGAACGTATTAGCAATCAGCGTACAAATAATCTCCATATGTATCTACAAATGTATCCGCTGAGACACCGATCAACGCAGCAACAGTAGCAGCAGCCATGAGAAAACCGGAAGGGTAGGCAGTGAAAGCTTCGTTTTCAAAGTAGCTCTGTCTACTCGGGTAAACGGGATATCGCTGCATTATGCGGTATTTTTTAATATTCCAATGCTGTAACCGCCTGAAACACCTAGGCATTGTGGCGCAACCCGCGAACCTACCGCTTTCTCAGCTTTCACTACTAAGGCTATAAAATGCCTTTCGCCGCTAACGTTGTCACAGCGGAATTCTGTACTTCGACGAACAATAGTTTAACAATTGTGTTCATGATACTGTGGACTAAACGCATTGTTTTTGTTGTCCTTGAGCGTCCTTATAGGCACTCTATTAAATACTATATTTCCAAGTATTACCTTTAGAATCGGGAAAATTAAAAAAAAAACATATTAGTTTCTATACAGAAGTGCACGGGATTCTTGAACATTTACAGCTTCAACGCATCAGCTTCTGCAGGTTTATGCATTCTCTATGTGGCCGTTTCATTTGCAGCTTAAGTTATTTCTGCAAGATATTCAGGAACAAAGCTTGTATTAGTATTTATCGTGCAGGTATTGTTCCTACAAGGCGCCTGTGAAAAGGGCTTTAAAAAAAGATGGTGGGATTTCAGTAGGTGAAAATATAGATGAATTTTTTTTACCAGATATGTCAGAACTACCGGGTATTTGTCATCTTTCTTTTTAACGAAGGCTTGTAGACACTTGCCAAGTCCTAACTCGAAGTTCGTGTTTCGCAGGAAAGTTAAAGTCAATCAACCACATTTTCAGATTCATTACATCGAGAAGGATAACGTTCTTAATGCTTGGTTACTGCAGACACATTCCCTCGTTTGCTTAGAAGGTATAGGAAACGTAGGCATGAACCGCAGCCAACGATTAGTGGCAGCAGAGCTTCCGAAGAGAGCAGTGCCATCGCGAAGGCATTATGGTTAAGACTGTCGTGATGTATACGCAAGAAGCAGTGAAGTGGGCGGCCATTAATCACTTGCTGTTTCGTGTCTGGCAAGACGCCTAATTGGGGTCCGACGTGTGCAGCTGCCACCCAGAAAACACTGCTGGCACCATTTATCTGCGCTCGGGGGTTTTTGTAGCGTAATTTGCTTAGACAATCACCAACGAATTGTTTGTTAATCATCTACTTCTATGTGATAGAAATCGCGCCTATGATGAGTGGGACATCTCCGTTCTTTTTTTTTCTTTCTTTCTCTACAGTGCGGTTCCTGGACTAAGGAGCCCTCCCACCTTAGGGTGATACCCGGCCTCGCTCGGGACACTGTTTCGTTTAATAAACCTTTCTCTCTCTCTCTCTCTTCTCTACAGTGCGAACAACTGCTGTGAGCGCACCGGGCGAGAAAATTTTTCCCTTCCGCGTGCTAATTTAGAATTCCAGCCTCAGTTCAAATGGATAATTTTTTGTGTAGTAATCGCAAAACATGCATTTGCCTTATATCGTTAAATTTTAATAAATTCCTCGTCAATGTAGCCTGCTTCAGTGAGGTCGACGTTTTCGCACTAAATCAGCACCACTTATCTAAATACATTTCTTTTGTCGGTGAATTAGCGCTCTTCGTCTGTTTTCTTCCATTTGTGCTGTCGCATACGCTGTTACTCTGGTTGGCTATCTTACTCGATCTTAAGGGTAGAAAACAATAAGCGGTATTCCAGTGAGTTTCAAGTCAGCGCTGAATTGAAGGAAATCAATTGGCGGATGCGTTGAGAAAATTGTCTCATAACTGTTCGAAAACCCACGTCATTCCAATGTACCATGTACGACACTGGGCGCATCTTACAAGACATAACGGGTGAACTGTCTGTGCCGCTGCACCGATTCACATACAGCACAAAGTAATTCTTTGAATGTGTGTGCGTGTGTTTATTCTCCCGCTCTTTCAATATGTGTGCATCCTTTCTTCATCTTTCTATATCCCCTTACCCCTTCCCCAGCGCAGGCTAGCAAATATCTTCCGGTTAACCTCCATGTCTTTCACATCTCATTTCTCTCTCTCTCTCTCTCTTTATAAGCAGTTGACATATTTCTTCAGTACCAATTGGATCCTCAATTTCCACGATGAAGTGACACCATCATATAGCGCGTGCGCCTCAAAACTCCCTAAGCAAAGCCCTTCCTATTTCAAATTGTGTGCGTACTCTCCTAAATGCTCGTGCGACCACAGAGATGGGGACGTTAACCGCCTACTCCTCGACTATCTTGAATACATTATACACAGATTTTTTTTAGCAAGGATCCAAATATCTCGGCATTTTTAGTGAGTCCATGGTCAAGCAAAACATCTAGCGGACAGCCGCCGTTGCATCGGTTTTGACTATATCTACGTTCCACAATTCGTGAAGCGCCAGTGAAAAATTTAACTCGTACGACCGAGTTTAATTTGTCGAGTACCGAATTCGTCAAATGATTTACTCGGTGAAGACGAACGAAGAAAAGTTTAAATGTATGTAGCTGACCTCCTTAAAGAATGTAAACAATGTCTGCTTTGCAAACTATGTTGATCTTTCATCAATCGTGTTGCACATTAAATTACATTTTTGTATACAAAGTCCTGTCCGAGATAGAAAATTGTATAATACCCATCTTTGCCTTAGACAACATATCTTCTGTCCGAGTGTATCAACATCCTATTTTGTCCTGCCCATTCCTTAAACGGTAGTAGCCTTCGAGACTCTCTTAGAGGTCAAATTATTTGGTTGCTTTACTGGGGTACGTAAAGAAATTTTAAAATGCCATGCGCACGATATCTACTGGGCATCGTGCAACGTTTAGACACCCATTATTCCAGCCCAACAGAAAAATGCCCTGCAGTGGGTGTTTGAATGAATATTACCTAATCTTATTTCTTATGTGTGCGTGTGCGAGTGGTCACTTCCGAATGTGTTTTTGAGTACATTGCTTTTTAAGTAAGCGAAAAGAGAAGCAGAGCCAATAAACAAGTCTATTGATGAATATGAATTATGATGCACCGGAGTTAACGAAGAAGCTTTCTATTAGCCGGCTTCTAGCGCTTCATCGGGAGTGTCCCCAAAAGAGTGTGATGGGCATTGAAATTGCCAGTCATCATGTATGGTTCTGGGAGCGGGTCAAGGTGGCTATGAAATTTTGTTTTCGTGAGGTGAGAGTCAGGTGGTGTGTAAATGCTGCAGATGGTTATCAACTTGTTGCATAGAATTGCTTGCACAGGCACAGCCTCGAGGGGTGTCTGGAGAGGAAAATTCTGGCAAACAATAGACTTATCTACAACAATTACTACGCCTCTGGATCAGCTTACAGAGACATTGTGGGGTCCTGTGATGTTGTGCTTCTTTTTTTTGCGATCGCTGTAAGCTCGCCATTCCTTTGGCGTTGGTGGCGCCGTATGGCTGGTAGTTAATTATGCCCATTGCCTCTTGCGAGGCGCTGGACACGCGTTCTTGAGAGCGCTGTGTTTGACGTGAAAGGCTCGACTCGTGAGATGAGACCAGCCCGGAGGACACCAGCCCGGAGATTGATGGTTCCTTCTACTGGGGCGGTGGAGTAGCTCTAGCTGCCGACGCCAAGGGGCGGATGGCGTCGCTCGTAGCTCACTGCGTGTGGGCCAGAAAGCCGGCGGAAACCGTTGTGGCGCTGCCTAATGACGCGCCACATCGGCAAAGCTGATATTGGACAGGTATGATACCCACCTGCATGCCTACTTGAATGAAGCATTTTCTTTTACTTTAATTGTGACATTTTTTGTTCTTTCTTCCAAGACCGGCAGGACCACGAGTATGCGGCATGATCGCCATCACAGTTGACACAGTGTGGAGCGTTCTGGCATGTTTAAGAGGATTGTTTTGTGTGACTACACTTGGCACAAGTCAGCCGGCCTCGATAATTTTTTAAACTGTGGCCGAACCTTTGGCAGTTGAAGCATCAGAGGATGTGGCACGTACGGTCCAAGATTAATCTTGATGTACCTGGCTTCGATAGACATCGGCAAACACTTGAGCCAAATGTAAGTATACTAGGTGTTCGGTGTGGGTTTCTTTTCCGCCGCGTCTAATGTTAATTTGTTTAACGCTGATCGCGTTGTGATCACTTAAGCTACCCAAAACTTCAGCCTCACTCAGCTCCAACAGATCAACATCGAAGACAACGCCTCATGATACGGAGCGGAGTCCCTGTTACTCTAACGTCTCCAAATGACACTAGATTTGGCAGTCTTCTTGTTTTTGATCGCGGAGTTCCCAAAGCAGGTCCTCGTTTGCCATTTGCTTTGAACCTGGACCAAAATCTTCAGTTAGAGGATTTGAAACAAGAACATGTGAGATTGTTACCACTGGTTTTTCAGAATGAGTGACGTGGAATGGAGGAAAGTTTCGTATTTGGCTTCCAAAAAACTGGACGAAATCTTACGTGCGCCCTCGCTTCCTAGGGCGATGAGGGACTTTAGGCAAAGAGCTGTCCGTTAGTATAGCTTGAGTTACGAAGCTATAGCTTGATACGAAGTGGTGTCAACGACGCACCAACGAACATAACGTGGGGACGTGACAGGAGTTGCTGCAAGGGAAGTCTTGTGAACGCCAGATATACATAGCTGTTATAACCAAATACAGCATAACCAAGACTTGTTAGCCACGCAAGGTTAACCCTTGCCGCCCTCGGAAGTGAGAAGTGAACAGAAGACAGGAAAGAAGAAGGAGTGACAGAGAAAGAATAAGTGTGGAGAGGAGGACAGGAAAAGGCGGCAGCCGATTTCCTCCAGGTGGTTCAGTCTGGAGGTACCATCTATGTAGAAGAAGAAGACCACGGAGTGCAGGCGTGCTTCGTGTCGGCTCCTCTATTTTCCTATGTTTTTGGCGGATTATCGAGCTTCTCGTGGTAATTCTTCTTACCAGCGATCGGCGGACTCTTCAGGACTCCCCCGACACCAAGTTTCGCCAGGTGGGCCCATCTTCTGGCCGATAAGCAGCGCCTTTTGTCCCGCCACGCAGGCGGGGCGAGCTAAGCCTATCTCCACGTAGGCTACTATTGCCCGGCCGCCGCGGCGGCGGGGCGTGCCAAGCCTACCGTGCCGCCGGACCTCATTGGAGCTCCCAGACTCCGACGGCAAGGTGCCAGGCCTTTCCTGACGTTCAATGGAAGTTGTACAGGTCGAAGGAACAGATATTAGGCCGGAAGATTTCGGCAAGGGAGCGGGGTGGTGCGATGTCAAGAGGAAGAAACAGGCCGACGGTGCGACCGAGTCGGCGCATAACCAGCATGTGCACATGCAGCCACGGACGGTAGCCACATCGACTACGGGAGTCACCACAGCGCAGTACAAAAGGAAGTACGCCCGTCAAGTGCAGCAGGTTGCCATGGCAAGCCGAATGCCAGAGTTACCGCCGGACGATTACAAAATCGTCGTACGCCCTCGAGGCGGCTTCAACGTGCGCGATTACGGCACGGATCGCATTTACTGCTGCCTACGTAACGCGGCGGGTGTAGGCAGAGAAGCGGCCGGCGAAGATAGCATCTGCCTCAACGTTAAACAGAACGTGGTGGTGCTCAGCACGCCGTCTGAAGACAGAGCCAAACGCTACGGAGCCATTAGCAAGCTGTGCATCGGAGACCGAGAGTTCGAGGCGAATAGCTATCAAGCCGCCCCGGAGAACACTTCCAAGGGCCTGATTAGGAACATTTCCAAGAGCGAGAGCCCGGCAGACATCATCGCTAATCTAGTGACGCAGCGCAACCCCGGAGTGCTGCACGCGAAACGCATGAGCAACACCGACAACATAATCGTTTTGTTCGACGGATTCCACGTACCGAGATACGTATATTACGGACCTATGCTCGTCAGATGCTCCCTCTACAGGAAGCAGATTGACGTGTGCTACGAGTGCGGCAGGCTGGGACACCGCGCGGACGTGTGCCCCAATCCCAACGACAAGATTTGCCGTGGATGCGGACGCAACAATCCGTCGCCTGACCATCAATGCGAGCCGCGGTGTCGACTGTGCGGCAAGGGACACTTCACGGGAGACCGCAGGTGCAAGGCGAGGTACAAGACCCCATACGTAGTCAAGCGTCGCCAACTAGAGCGAAAAAGACAAGAAGAGGAAGAAGCAGCCACAGCGTACGGCAGCGGTTACAACAGCAGCAGCGACTGTAATGGCAACGACAGCTACTACCTCAATTTTCCAAAGATAGACCGCCATTCAGTCACCGACAACCGAAGAGGACGCTCGACTAGCCGCGGCGGGAAGGGCCGTGCGGGAACATCCCGATCTCGATCCCGCTCTCGCAACCGAGCACAGAGGCCGGGAAGTACGTCGATGACGCGCGGTGGCGGCGGTCTGGGCACCGCAGCTGTGGGCCACATCAACCAACAAAGTCAGCAGCAGCAGCCATGGCAGCAGGAAGTTCACAAGAGCACTGGGCAACAGGTGAGCTGGGCGGCTGTCGCCGCTTCTCCCGGCGGCGGAGGCGCTTCGGCGGGCCGCTCTGGCGGGCCCGCTGTTGGCGGCGGCGGTGGGAACGAGCTCGAGCGAGCGATAGAGCGAGTCCTAAAACAACGTCTAGAGCCATTAGAATTGATAATTGCAGAGCTTAAACGCGAAAATGCGCTCCTTAGAGAGGAGAATATCAAATTGAAAGGCGAGGCTCCACAACCGCAGCAACCATCGCAACGTCAAACGACGATGCCGCCGACCTCAGCGCCTCGATCACCGACTCCATCACGGCCTGAGCCGGCCGGGATGGACACGGACAACGAGGGCAGCTCGAGGGAGACGGCGGATGAACGCGATGATCGACCAGTTACCGCGAAAAGGATCGCACTAGATCCCGCAAGACCCGACAGCAAACAGGGATGCGGCCGTTATGAGAAACTACAGAAACGTGTGGACAATATTGAGAAGAGCCTCGAGGAACGTTTTACAACACAGACGGCTCTTATGAACGAAATGTTCAATACCGCGCTAGCTAAGCTCTCTGACCAAATAACACAAATGTTCGCCGCGCACTTGGTGCGCATAGACGACATAGAAACGAGGCTGTCGCCAGCTGCAGGCAGACCAATCAGAACAATGAGCAAGCCATACGCTAGACAGCAACAACACAATCAGCAGCAGCAAAACACGCTCACAGACGTAGAGACGCAACCGCAGCTGCAACCGCAGCAGCAACCAAGTCGCCTCGATAGTGACGGGTTAAATTAAATACAGGCATCACCATGGCTACACACGCAACGAAGCACACTAACACTGGGAAACAACAATACACAATCTGGCAGTGGAACTGCCGGGGCTACAGGAGGAAGCGCGGCAATCTCCAGCAATTCATACGCAGCCGCGGGACAAAACCAGACGTGATCCTTTTACAGGAGACAAACCATCCGGTTAAACTAGCTGGCTACAAAGCCATAGACGCGACCGCAACGGAGAGCAGGCAAAGAAGGAAACGGGCTACACCCCGCGTGGCGGGCGGCGCTGGGCCGGGGGCGATGGTGCCGCGCCGGCCGTCTCCCCCGCCACGCCCGTTGCCGGTCGCCGCCGTGCTCGTTCGGCGTAATGTCACTGTGGCGCAGCGAGAACTTGCCTGCGTAAATATCCCTCACGTGTTCGTAGAATTAATCCCTAAGAGCGGCCGAGGACTATTCGTCCTTAACGTGTATAGTAAACCCACACTGCAGCACAGATTCGGGGACCTACTGCGGGCCGCGCGCGCGGCTTCCGGCGGCGAGCCTCTACTTGTTGCGGGCGACTTTAACGCGCCCCACGGAGCCTGGGGCTACACCCGAGAAACACCCAAGGGCAAACACCTTTGGGAAGACTCGCAAGACCAAAGGCTTGCACTGATCGCGAATCCCGCCGATCCTACACGCAGAGGGAACAGCGTGAGTGCCGATACGTTACCAGACCTTGCGTTTGTTTCAAATGTAACAACAGCGCACTGGCAAAACACGCAGGAAGATTTGGGGAGCGACCATGCGCTGATCGAGATAACGATAGGCACGGGCCCGAGCGGTCGTGGTACTTACCCTGAGGGCAAAGGTCGTAAGCTCAAGCTCGTGAAGTGGGACACGTTCCGCAAGAAACGAAAAGAAGCGGGGCGAGGCGATAAGCCGATTACGGACATAGACGAGTGGACCGAGACGCTCAGAAGGGACGTAGGTGCAGCAACGAGCGAGGTTCCGCCCGAGGCGAACCTCGAAATAATTGACAGCAGGCTCCTACACATGTGGGAAGCAAAGCGAGCCCTCCTAAAGAGATGGAAATGCCAAAGACATAATAAGGCGTTGCGCAAACGCATAGCGCAGTTAGACAGAGACATCGAAGAACACGCACTTCAGGTATGCAGGGCACAATGGGAAGACACGTGCAACGGCCTCGAGAGGCAGATGACCGGGGCGAGCGCTTGGCGCCTTTTTAGACACCTATTAGATCCGGAGGAGACTCGGGCCGCTCAAGGCCACAAGACTCGTAGACTCCTAAGAGATTATAAAGGCGATAACTTCCTTGACGCCATACGTGACCGTTACTTTAAGAAAGCCGAAAGCATCCAGTACGCTGAGTACGACGGCGTCACAAACAAGAAACTGGACGCGGAATTTAGCGAATCGGAAATTCGGTTAGTCCTGGTCGAACTCAACACTCGATCGGCGCCCGGCCCGGACCGGGTCACCAACAAGACTCTCCGAAACCTAGACGACGAGTCAATCTCCCGACTCGCGGCCTACGTCAATGAGTGCTGGCGAGAGGGTTCCCTTCCCGAAGCGTGGAAACGGGCCCGCGTTATCATGATTCCTAAACCTGGCAAGCAAGTTACGCTCGATAATCTAAGACCGATTTCGCTTACGTCTTGCGTCGGCAAAGTCATGGAACACGCAGTTCTCACCCGCGTGACCGACTTTCTCGAAGATCATGACGCGTTCCCGCACACCATGCTAGGATTCCGCCGCAACCTCTCCGCACAGGACGTATTGCTTCAACTTAAACACCAGATCGTAGACGACACTACCAGCTCCACTAAGGCAATTCTAGGCTTAGATATTAAAAAGGCCTTTGACAGTGTTAAGCACGAAGCGATCTTAAAAACAATTAGAACATTAGGACTAGGCCAAAGAATGTATAATTACGTTAGAGACTTCCTCACGGGCAGGCGCGCATGCGTCGTCGTCGGTGACGAGGAATCACCGGAATTTCTGACGGGTCCGTGCGGCACGCCGCAAGGATCCGTCATATCACCATTACTCTTTAATTTAGTTCTACTTGGTCTACCCGAGAAATTAACAGAAATAGAAGGATTACATCACAGTCTCTACGCGGATGACATCACCCTCTGGGTTCCCGGAGGGGGATGTGACGGTCACGTCGAGCGAACGCTACAGGCAGGAGTAGATGCGGTTCAGAATTACTTGCGTGGAACGGGCCTCGAGTGCTCGGCTACCAAGTCCGAACTCTTACTCTACAAACCCACAAGGAGAGGTCGTAAAACCCTGCGCGAACAGGAACGGGAATATTCGAAAATACGCATTACATTGGCAGATGATACTCCCGTACCGCACGTAGAGAAAATTAGAATCCTAGGGTTACACCTGCAGGCAAACGGCCATAACGGAGAGACGGTGCGAATACTTCGTCGTTCGGTAGATGACACCATCCGACTCTTGCGTCGCATCACGAACAGACGCAATGGTATGCGTGAAGAGTGCGCGATCCGTCTCGTGCAGGCGTACGCGATAAGCCGCATAACGTATGTTGCCCCCTACCTGAGGTGGATCGGGTCTGAAAAAAACAAAGTCGAATGCATGATCCGAAAGGCTTTCAAGAGGGCGGTCGGCGTTCCACTCAACGCGAGCACCGACAAGTTTCTAGAGCTCGGAGTTCACAACTCTCTCAACGAGTTAATCGAGGCGCACGACATTGCGCAATACGAACGATTATCCAGGTCAAAGGCAGGTCGATGCATCCTCGAGTCGCTCAGCATCGCGTACCACACTCAGCATGGAGAAAAGATGGCGGTTCCCGCCTCTGTTCGCGACCGCCTGATCATCCCGCCGCTTCCCAAGAACATGCACCCGACGCACCACGCCGGGAGACGCAACAAACGAGCAAGCGACCTTGAGAAGAAGTTTGGTAACAGCAACGAGGCGGTGTACGTAGACGCGGCGCGATATGGAGGAGGGAGAAGCGCGCACGTGATAGCGGTTGTAGACCGCTCGGGTAGGTGCCTCGCGAGCGCCACGGTGACCACGGGACACACGGAAGCGGCCGAAGAAGCCGCGATAGCCCTAGCGCTCGTCGCGGTGCCGAACGCTGCGATCGTGATCAGCGACTCGCAGGCGGCAATCCGCGGCTTCGCGCGCGGTCGTGTCTCGCGGGAAGCGGCCCGCATACTCCAAATTTCTGACGACGGCGACTCGTCATCGCCCTCGCAACCCCAAAATTCTACGGTCTTCCTCCTCTGGACCCCGGCACACACCGATGTTCCGCTAGCGGGAAACGAGGCGGCCCACGCCACGGCTCGAGGTCTCACACGCCGAGCCGCCGCTGATTATGTGGCCGCCTCCGCCCCCGAGAGCGGAGCATCGGATCTGCCGGATCGGGACACTACAACAGAAACACAGCAACAAGAAACACACTGGGCGTGGGGCGATCGCCTAACCACGTTCAGAGACCTCACCCAACACTACAGACTCGAAAGACGCAGATTCCCGCCACCACACGATAAACTGAACAGGAACGAGGCCGTGACGTTACGCTTGCTGCAGACACACACCTACCCTAGCCCCGCTATCTTACACCACTGCTATCCGCGTTTGTACCCAACAGACGCGTGTAAAACATGCGGACGCAGAGCAACGCTGCGACACATGCTCTGGGAGTGTACCGGCAACAACGGTAATCAAAGCAGCTCCTTTGGCGACGCGTCCATAATCGCGGCTGTTGCCAGAGTAGAAGGCTCGAGCTCCGTTCTTCCCGACGCCGCCCCGGATGCGGGAGCCGCCGGGGACCTTCTCCGTAGGCGTCGCCGCCGCTGGGAGGCGGCTATCAGAAGTTCAGAGCTGGCAGACCAGCTCTGGGCCGTCCGGCAAGCCGAAGATGCCGCTCAAGTCCAAGAACTTCGAGCCGTCACCTGAGGCCACCACATCAAGAACTGCCGGACTATTCTTTACTAAAGTTTCTTCTTCTTCTTCTTGTCGGTGAATTAGCGCTCTTCGTCTGTTTTCTTCCATTTGTGCTGTCGCATACGCTGTTACTCTGGTTGGCTATCTTACTCGATCTTAAGGGTAGAAAACAATAAGCGGTATTCCAGTGAATTTCAAGTCAGCGCTGAATTGAAGGAAATCAATTGGCGGATGCGTTGAGAAAATTGTCTCATAACTGTTCGAAAACCCACGTTATTCCAATGTACCATGTACGACACTGGGCGCATCTTACAAGACATAACGGGTGAACTGTCTGTGCCGCTGCACCGATTCACATACAGCACAAAGTAATTCTTTGAATGTGTGTGCGTGTGTTTATTCTCCCGCTCTTTCAATATGTGTGCATCCTTTCTTCATCTTTCTATATCCCCTTACCCCTTCCCCAGCGCAGGCTAGCAAATATCTTCCGGTTAACCTCCATGTCTTTCACATCTCATTTCTCTCTCTCTCTCTCTCTTTATAAGCAGTTGACATATTTCTTCAGTACCAATTGGATCCTCAATTTCCACGATGAAGTGACACCATCATATAGCGCGTGCGCCTCAAAACTCCCTAAGCAAAGCCCTTCCTATTTCAAATTGTGTGCGTACTCTCCTAAATGCTCGTGCGACCACAGAGATGGGGACGTTAACCGCCTACTCCTCGACTATCTTGAATACATTATACACAGATTTTTTTTAGCAAGGATCCAAATATCTCGGCATTTTTAGTGAGTCCATGGTCAAGCAAAACATCTAGCGGACAGCCGCCGTTGCATCGGTTTTGACTATATCTACGTTCCACAATTCGTGAAGCGCCAGTGAAAAATTTAACTCGTACGACCGAGTTTAATTTGTCGAGTACCGAATTCGTCAAATGATTTACTCGGTGAAGACGAACGAAGAAAAGTTTAAATGTATGTAGCTGACCTCCTTAAAGAATGTAAACAATGTCTGCTTTGCAAACTATGTTGATCTTTCATCAATCGTGTTGCACATTAAATTACATTTTTGTATACAAAGTCCTGTCCGAGATAGAAAATTGTATAATACCCATCTTTGCCTTAGACAACATATCTTCTGTCCGAGTGTATCAACATCCTATTTTGTCCTGCCCATTCCTTAAACGGTAGTAGCCTTCGAGACTCTCTTAGAGGTCAAATTATTTGGTTGCTTTACTGGGGTACGTAAAGAAATTTTAAAATGCCATGCGCACGATATCTACTGGGCATCGTGCAACGTTTAGACACCCATTATTCCAGCCCAACAGAAAAATGCCCTGCAGTGGGTGTTTGAATGAATATTACCTAATCTTATTTCTTATGTGTGCGTGTGCGAGTGGTCACTTCCGAATGTGTTTTTGAGTACATTGCTTTTTAAGTAAGCGAAAAGAGAAGCAGAGCCAATAAACAAGTCTATTGATGAATATGAATTATGATGCACCGGAGTTAACGAAGAAGCTTTCTATTAGCCGGCTTCTAGCGCTTCATCGGGAGTGTCCCCAAAAGAGTGTGATGGGCATTGAAATTGCCAGTCATCATGTATGGTTCTGGGAGCGGGTCAAGGTGGCTATGAAATTTTGTTTTCGTGAGGTGAGAGTCAGGTGGTGTGTAAATGCTGCAGATGGTTATCAACTTGTTGCATAGAATTGCTTGCACAGGCACAGCCTCGAGGGGTGTCTGGAGAGGAAAATTCTGGCAAACAATAGACTTATCTACAACAATTACTACGCCTCTGGATCAGCTTACAGAGACATTGTGGGGTCCTGTGATGTTGTGCTTCTTTTTTTTGCGATCGGTGTAAGCTCGCCATTCCTTTGGCGTTGGTGGCGCCGTATGGCTGGTAGTTAATTATGCCCATTGCCTCTTGCGAGGCGCTGGACACGCGTTCTTGAGAGCGCTGTGTTTGACGTGAAAGGCTCGACTCGTGAGATGAGACCAGCCCGGAGGACACCAGCCCGGAGATTGATGGTTCCTTCTACTGGGGCGGTGGAGTAGCTCTAGCTGCCGACGCCAAGGGGCGGATGGCGTCGCTCGTAGCTCACTGCGTGTGGGCCAGAAAGCCGGCGGAAACCGTTGTGGCGCTGCCTAATGACGCGCCACATCGGCAAAGCTGATATTGGACAGGTATGATACCCACCTGCATGCCTACTTGAATGAAGCATTTTCTTTTACTTTAATTGTGACATTTTTTGTTCTTTCTTCCAAGACCGGCAGGACCACGAGTATGCGGCATGATCGCCATCACAGTTGACACAGTGTGGAGCGTTCTGGCATGTTTAAGAGGATTGTTTTGTGTGACTACACTTGGCACAAGTCAGCCGGCCTCGATAATTTTTTAAACTGTGGCCGAACCTTTGGCAGTTGAAGCATCAGAGGATGTGGCACGTACGGTCCAAGATTAATCTTGATGTACCTGGCTTCGATAGACATCGGCAAACACTTGAGCCAAATGTAAGTATACTAGGTGCTCGGTGTGGGTTTCTTTTCCGCCGCGTCTAATGTTAATTTGTTTAACGCTGATCGCGTTGTGATCACTTAAGCTACCCAAAACTTCAGCCTCACTCAGCTCCAACAGATCAACATCGAAGACAACGCCTCATGATACGGAGCGGAGTCCCTGTTACTCTAACGTCTCCAAATGACACTAGATTTGGCAGTCTTCTTGTTTTTGATCGCGGAGTTCCCAAAGCAGGTCCTCGTTTGCCATTTGCTTTGAACCTGGACCAAAATCTTCAGTTAGAGGATTTGAAACAAGAACATGTGAGATTGTTACCACTGGTTTTTCAGAATGAGTGACGTGGAATGGAGGAAAGTTTCGTATTTGGCTTCCAAAAAACTGGACGAAATCTTACGTGCGCCCTCGCTTCCTAGGGCGATGAGGGACTTTAGGCAAAGAGCTGTCCGTTAGTATAGCTTGAGTTACGAAGCTATAGCTTGATACGAAGTGGTGTCAACGACGCACCAACGAACATAACGTGGGGACGTGACAGGAGTTGCTGCAAGGGAAGTCTTGTGAACGCCAGATATACATAGCTGTTATAACCAAATACAGCATAACCAAGACTTGTTAGCCACGCAAGGTTAACCCTTGCCGCCCTCGGAAGTGAGAAGTGAACAGAAGACAGGAAAGAAGAAGGAGTGACAGAGAAAGAATAAGTGTGGAGAGGAGGACAGGAAAAGGCGGCAGCCGATTTCCTCCAGGTGGTTCAGTCTGGAGGTACCATCTATGTGAAGCAGAGGCCAAAGAGGTCTGTTGTATCCGTCGGGGTTCCCTAAAGGTGCAAAGACCCAGTGTCGGCTCAACCCCTACGATCGCCCTTTCCCCAGACACGACTAAGCTACGCACGGTTAAACGCGGGAGGGCCTAACACCCATGTACTCGGGTCCATGGTGCCGTAACACACCAAACGCCTGCTGACACAGACGCCCCTGCGGGGATCGCAATCCAATCCGCATATACTGACACGTGTAGTGTGTTGTATGTGCTCTTCAGGGCTTGTGGTAATCCACTCAAGGCAACATTCAATAACACGGGAGACAAAACACCTCGCTGCGGGACGCCTCGTGAGATCACTCTCGCGGTATTCAGCGTAGTTCCGACTTGCATCTGTCCAACTTCTGTAGGATAGCGCGCATTTTGTTTACCTTATTGTCTCATCTGTTGCTGTAACACCTGAAAATGCCGCCCGCCTTCTCCACTGACGTTTCTTCTGTCGGGCCCATAAAAGTCAGAACAAGCTCTTCAATTGCCTGTAGCTACATTTACTGACACTTACTGGAAATGCTCGCATCGCATCAAGTGGATCCTTCTTTCATCGCTGCATCGATGAGACCAGAAGGGCTGACAAGGGGAATTAGTGACTGCTGCACATTGCGCTACGGGCCCGGAGAATACTGCGAGCTGCGATGAGGTGTGGTTGACGAACAAGATAACTGTTGCTGAAAGCTGGTTTCAATGTGCTGTAAGCATGTTTGATAAGACGAAGAATGTAGCACGCAATATGTTCTTGGTTTCGCAAAATTATGAAACGTTCCTAACATTTGTGCAGCTAACATGAACACGTAGCACAAAAAACATGGATGTCGTCCGCCACAGAGTTCTGCAGAGAAGGACCTTTTTCTTCTGCTTCCGACTGCCATGTTGTTCGTATTTTTTTTTTCGTTAGCAAACGCAACTAGTTTCGAGTGGTTTATAGCACCTCGTAGCTAACATGCGTCACCTTAACAAATGCGAAGCCCCCTATGCGAATGATATTAACTATAATTATGACAACCCAACGAAGGTTCCCCTAGTTAGTATGCTACTCTTGCTTAATAACACATCTGTAATTATTAACTAACCTTTAACAATGAATTTACGGCCATCACACGCACGCTCACATAGCGACACGCACGTGAATAGTGGCATGCATGCATAGTTCTACTTTTTCCAGTGATTCATAAGCATGGCACATCCGCGTCATCAGTGCGCAGCATAAAGTGCATAAAATGACGAAACCATGTCAAGACCGTAGCCCGGGCGCTTTACGTTGATCCACAAGCGCCTCTGATGAAGGGACCGTTCATAAACTGTGTTGGCGCACGCCAGCTGCAGGTGCATGCAAAAAAAAAGGAAATAAAAGGTCGATTCGCTGGGAAGCTTGCTAGCGGGGCAAAGGGTAAATGGCTCGGCGGCGCTTCCGGGAACAAAGTTGTCAGAAACGTCATCTTTCTCTCAGCCACTTTCCAGCCTTCCATGTCCGCAGTTGTTATTACAAGTGACGCACCCTCCCCGGCCCAGGTGCCTAATAATGTCATCCGGGTAACGTCGCTGGGGAATGCAGAGCAGGAAGGAGTGTTAGCATGGTGACTCGTTTTAATAGTGCGAAAGGCAGCTAACAATGTCACCGGAACGCTCCTAGCGCTTGTAGCCAGGTCGACGCAGTTGGTAAACAGCGCCGCAGCGAAAGCCCCTAAACGAGGGCACGGAAGCGATATGCAGGAGTGGAAAGAAGTAGAGGCCGTGCAGACAAGGCACTTGCAACTCCTAGAAAAATAGAAAGCATCGAAAAGCACAAGAAATCACTCTAAAACGCAGTTTCCTTTCCTTCTATAAGCAACCACTTCCTGTGTCATCTAAACTGGCAGGGATATGAATTAGATTAATATGCATGATTTCCGACTTTTCGGAACAATTTCCGATTTCCGGAGCTATTCCTGCATGTGTCCATCACATCTTCTTTTTCTTTTTCTCTTTTACATTTTCTTCAAATGCAGTGTATTTCCGTGTGTATTGCGCGAAAATAGTAGTGAGCGCCGAGTAACAATGAAAAAGAAAACGAAAGGAAGAATCGTATAAATATTTTGTATATAGTTGAAGAAAAAGTCGAGTTAAGATGTGTTTCTGAGGCACCCTGCTGGTTAAGGATGATACCTGACGGCCAGACACCGTTCTTTAGACTGTAATGCGTACATGTGATAACTCTCGCATCTATCTGTGTTTATCTATTCACTGGGCATTTGCCAGACATAACACAGACCAAGACGATCCAGGGAACTGCAGCCAAAGGTCAAAGAACAAAGCATCGCTCTGTGTTAAATTGACAATTCGCCCATTTTTATCATCGCTTTCGTGTATTTGCAGAACGAGTGGGTGACGTACATAACCCCTTATAGTGAGTTAGACATATTCGTGGGACAAACAAGTTCAAGTGATTCGAGAATGTTTTACAGTATGTCTGCATCGTTACCTTTCAAGATGTATCCTGCGGTCTATTTGTTTCCCACAACGTCTTCGTTATTTGGAACTTCATTTTTTTTTGTTTCTATAACGATATTGTCACGTGGTAGTGACGTTAAATGACACAGTAGCAGTACTGTGAAAGACAAAACTAGCTTTTATTGGGCGAACCTGTGTCCACAAAACAGGCTACACTTAAAGCACAACGATAGCGGCGAACACAGTCGGCGATCGTCGAAAATCTGATCAGCGGGTCAAGCGCGTCGGCTTTTATACAGAGTCGTCGAATGTTCCAGACTAATCGTTGGGACCCGCGTGCCTTCCATAAAATTCTACATCATTCGCGTCAGGCGAATAAATCAGCTAACACAAGGTTCGGCGATAACAGACTGCGGATAGAAGCATCGATAACTTTCCAGAAACTTCGGATACATGCAAGCGCGTCCCGCGCTGTGCGATAAGATTTGTTAGGCGGCGAAATCTGGTCGCCCGATAAATATAAGTACACGTGTCGATATCAATGAGTGACATTTTTATGTGCTTATGGTGTGGTGATACGGATACTGCATGAAACATAGAATAATGAGGCCCACTTGAAATGAAGCGAAAGTTCTAAAAAATTTCACGGCAACCATCCCTCTCAAACGCATGAAACTGAGGACTGATGTCAAAATACGAAGAATGTGGGACCACGCCACTATTGAATATCTTGATTCACTAGCACCATGTCATTGTAATTAACTCGTCAAATCGAACTCTTTTTTTCTACCAAAAACAAGCGGGTCTGCTGCTGACCAGATGGCTCTAGAAAGCTTTACAATGAGAGGATGCGATACTGCCACGCTCATGAAATGACACAGGTACCCAAGAATAAGAAAAAAAAGCTTTGCAAATGACGGTACGTGGTGCTCGCGCAAGGTTGCCTCTTCTGTTGCTTTCTTTTTTCTTTTTTTCAGGTCCTGCATTTTCCTGTGTTACAGTGTCCTCATCATTGAATAAGCCCCAGCTGGTCTGCGTTTTCTTTTTTTTTATGCCAGGGACAAGGAACGTGGTATTCTCACACAAGAGCTTCGGAGCACTGATTATATCATACTAGCAAATCAGTTACAGTGCTTGGAGTGACCTGCATTTTGCCGGATACAACTGGGGATATCAGCTCATGACAAAACATTACGTATGTAATTTCTATGCGCCTCACTAAGCTTACTTAGATGGCCGCTTCAGCTGTCGAGACGGTCAGAACCACCATTTTTTGGGAATTCAGCAAGATGCCATTGAATAGATGGTCATGGCGCATTAATTTTTTTTCTTACAGGTGTTCTAACTTGAGGAAAAATAAATAAGCCACAGGTGGCAAGGAGGGCGGAGCGGTAACCGAAATAAGAATAGAGGCGCAAATGCTGCAAATACATGCAACGTAAACGATTCTTTTCCAACTTTTGCGGACTTAACCAAAAAAAACAAAAATTGGCTGTTGCCATCATGACAAAATTTGCTGCGTCTTTTCGTTACCACTATTGCACGAAAAGATAAAATTCTGGTTTGCAAACATACGTGCAAGCCACAATAAACATGAATAAACTAAAAGAAAAGAAAAATTATAGACCTAAGACTGTACGGTCTTGCACCTTCTCTTGTTCACTGAATAAAGAGACAGTGGACAGAAGCCTCCACTTACGGAACAACAGGGCCCCGTCAATAGAACAATACGAAGGGCACATGCTTCTCCATCCTATGAAGAATCAGAATCAATCTTCTCGATTTTGAAATCTTTGGCATCTCAATGCGCCGAAATCATCTGGATGACTTCGAGCCATCTGTACAACACTGCTCAGAGATGACGTCGTAAGGTCGGCACGGACTGTAAACCTTGACAAGGAAAGCGTGACGAGAGAGTGGAGCCAATGAACATCGTTCACATATTACACATAAAGAAGAAAGAAGAAAGAAAAAGATGTCCAGCTAGCGCAGCGATATCTCTGGCGAGTTATCGCGGTATAGACGGAAAGCGCATGCAGGAGACCGCAGGAAGGCAAAATCAACACTGGTTAGCTTAGGTTATGTTTTGGTTCTCTGATTTAAAGCACGTCAGTGATACTGTCTAGCTTTATCGAGTGCTCGTGACACAAGAAACTGCACATTCCAGAACATTGTCTTTTTTTTTTTCACTACGAGGAGCATTATAGGAATGTAACATGCTGAATTCTCGCCCAAGGAACACATCCTTACTGAAAGAAGACAGCACCAGCTTAGTCTCTTGAGTCTTTAGTTTTTATGAATGTAAATATGCAAACGACTTTTCTTCGCCTTTACAACGCGGCTACTCTTCGAGTGTCCAACATTACGCAACTTCCCAGGCACATTTGGAAAACTTCGGCGTAGGTGAGCGCGTCCTCTAGGAGCATCGCTGGACCACGCCTTTTCGAGCCACCTTCATTCCTTCACCCCCCCCTCTCCCCCTTCCCCGTTCCGCCACCTGGCTCTAACCCACCCCTTCTTTCATACAAAGCTCTAGCTGATATGCCAAGAGGGAAGGGGAGATCACAGCACATCTGAAAATTCATGTGACGTCTACTTTTCACCGAAACTGATGATTTGGAATGCAGAGAAGGTATTCAGAAGCGCGCGCTATACATACTTGCGTAAAATAAAAAAGAAATGTCAAGACATGTTGCTAAAGAAACCGCAATGAAGCCTGCCAAGTACTCCATCCACTAGCGTTCTTAGAAATAATGCATCTGCTTACCACGCTTTCTGCCGTTTCATGACACCGAAATTTACGCCATTTGGAAGGCCTCTTTCTCACCAAAAGCCAGACTGGATCCTACCGCTTTTTTTCTCATGCCTGTGTGACGAGGGAGTAAATATTCATTCACTCTCTGCTTTCTTGTCATCACTGTAGTCCAGAGAATTTTGTGGGGCACGCATTTCAAGACTTTAAAATAACATGCTATGTCTATACGGTGCCTGCTTTGTCGGCCGTGATCACTGGTCCTACGCAGCGTGCATGTGGAACGACAAAGAAATGGTGTTCGCTTTTGGCGGGGACTTCGGCTCGCTTCATGCATATACAACAATTCAAGCTTTGCTTTCGAGAAAGTCAGTGATGGGGAGGGGAAGCTTTTGAATGAACGTGAAGAACACAACGTCGCATATGTTGGCGAATTTGGTGTGGCATTGCGTTAAACGTGTTCTTTTGATATCGCGGTATCTACTTATTCCTGGAGCGCATTCGGCACGCAAGGCAGTCGTTGCCGTTCGGTTAGTCCGAGAGCGATACTGTCTCGAGGATCAAGAAGTGTTGCAATATGCTTGTGCACTGCGGGTTAGATACGTAGTGGTTAGGTTCGCTGAGAAGAAGGCTTAAAAGAGGAGTTCTGTTACAAACAAAATGCCGTAAAACTGCAGAAGCCACAAATGAACAGAAGCTGAGATTGCCAGCTACAATTCCTTTATAGATATTACACCCGGAAGGGTTTGAAACTGTCAGAACCATCATCTTTCGGAAATTAAACAAAATGCTACTGAATAGATGATTATGGCGAGCTCATTTTTTAATTACAGGTGTCGTAAATTTATGAAAATCAATAAGCCACAAGTGGCCAGGTGTGTTAGGTTCGTTGAAAAGAAGGCCTAAAAGAGGAGTTCTTTTCCGTGGCAAACAAAATGCCGGAAAACTGCAGAACCCACAAACAAATAGAAACTGAGATTGCCAGCTACAGTTTCCTTAGAGAAATTACGCCGGAAAGTGTACGCACACGCCCCGAGTGCAGAATACCGCCGATGCATGGAAGGTAATGATATAAACTACAATTAGCACGACTAGGTCATTGTATTAAGAAAGCCACAACTTTGTCGCAAAAGTCTAGTTTTTTTTTCTATTCACATAGCAGATACGAACGCGAAATCAGGTTTGCAACTTCACTTTCTGCCATGTAAAGACATTTGTATCTGCTTTTTATAGCTTTAAATGGTTTGTTTTAATGAGATTGAGGTAGAAACAACCTCGGCTACGCAATTTCTGTGTTCTACAGCAAAAATTAAACGAATAATATAAAATTTTAATGAATCAATGAGAAAAAGCAATAAAGAAGATAACCGTATCTTCTGTTTGTCCTCTTACTAGTGCAGCGAGCTATGCAGCATGTGCTTATGATAACTTACGTTCTATGCCATCGTAGTAACAAGTTTAGTTTGCCCTCGTAAACTGCGTAGTCAGCCCTTGTAGTAAACTGCTTTGTGTGTCTGTAGGAAACTACGCAGTATGCAATTGTAGAGCTAGTTGGTTTGCGCGTATAAGGAATGTAGAGAGCGCTGTCTTCGTTCTTGTCCTGTTTCTCTTTTTGCGCTCTCAACTTTTATTATATACGCAATATGCCGTCATAGAAACCTAGGTATATAGGATGCGCCTGTACTAACCACCATAGCATGCTGTAGTGGCAACATATGATGTGTCCCATCGCATTAATATGCGTAGCATGCCATTGAAGTAGCCTGCGTAATACGCCCTTGCAGCATGCCCTTGTAGTAGCTTACGCAGTACGTCCTTCTAGTTCCTTGTATAGCATGGTCTTATGCTTTTCCCCGTAGTATACTCTGGTAGTAACCTACATAGTATGCCATGGTAGTAACGAATATAGTAAGTGGCTATTGACTAAATTTTTCGCAATAAGAACATTTGTTGACCTTTGTCAAATATTATTAAATGAAACTGCACATATTTGCGCCCTTCTACGCTTCCTTAATCTAGTCATCTGACTCGGGATCTGTAAACGTAATGTTCGTAGCATGGCCTTGTAGTAACTCAGGTAGAACTGAGGTAGTAGATTGTTGTAGTAACCTACGTTGCCGGCACTGATAACAACATATATAGAATACCAACGTAGCCAACCTTGTGGGCGCCCTATAAGTGTGTCAGTGCGCATAATAGTGGATATCACGCGCATTTTTTGCAGAGTACACAAACACTCGCTGTCATATTGTGTATCATTAATTGCCTTTAGTTCATGAAGGCTTACTAAATGCGGTAGTAAGTCTTGTCGCACCCTCAAACCTTTTCCTGAATCTCGGCATCTGACCTCAAGACTATAAAAAGATAACCTATGTAGTATGCACTTGTTGACATCTATGTTTGTACACCATGGTAGTTAAATACGTGGTAGGAAACATTTAGGTACATTATGCACAGCAAAAGACGACATTCACATCATAAAAGAAGAATAAATGCTAGAGCAGATCTTTGCATACCTGGCACATATGTATTAACCTAGCAATATGGTCTCGAAGCAACATGGACGTAACATAGATGTGCCCTTGTAGTAACCTACACAATATGTCATTGTAGTTCCCTAATTTGTAGGCGCAGATGGTAACCTAAGTGGTGGACAATCTTACGCAAATTTGTTTACAAGGAATACTGCATGTTATTTTATCCAAGGTTGCTAAACGTCCCTTCCTATTGAATTATTTTAAATAAACAACCACAAAATTCCATAGCGTATCTTTCTATGCCTTTAGCCTTTGTTCTGATTATTATATCTCTTCAAAGCTGAACCAACGTAATCTATGTAGTATGGCCTTGTAACCTAGGTGATACACTGTTATAGTTATTATGCCAAAACAATATGTGTGACCGGACTACTCGGCAATTCTTAAACCACGCGAGAAATTATGCCCATTTCTTCTTTCTGTCCGCAGTCGGCTGGTCTGTCTTTTACAAGGGTTAACGTGTAGTTGAGTAACCTATGTGGTATGCCATCGTAGCAAGTAGGGAACTGTTCCGTATATATCTTTTTTTGCGGCAAAAACACTAGCTTTCGTTTTTTATTTGTTTACGTGCTCGCCCTTTATAAATGCTTTATACCTGCTAGAGCTTGAGAAATGTGGGTAGGCAAGATATTATATTTGCCACATTGCAATACCCCAAAGCACAGAGGGGCATTATTCGTATACAAACGCACCACAGCACAATCAACCACCGCAGACGCCGCTCAAATGCAGATGCTTCCATGAGCTATTTGTTGAGCACGTAATGCGTGCTGATTCAAACGTGGACCATGCATGCACAAAGAGGCGCCTTTTCCGCCCTTGTGCTTGAATGTATCTTACTCTTATTTTTTTTTTAACGAGTGCTAAGTAACAACTACGGTATTTTACGAATCGTTCTGTAGAACAAGTGTAGAGACTGCCACAGCAGAAGAGCTTAATCTGAAAATTCAGCTTTGACCTCAAGGCATGTTATTGCTCATACTGATTCTTTCCTCCTCCTCCTCATCATCATCAGCTCCTCCTCCTGACTTCACTTTCTTTGAGTGCATAAGAGTGCAACAAGGCGAACATCTTCCATCTACTGACCTTAACCTACCAATCAAACACAAAGAAAATGCTTACATAAGAAAATCAAATCGAGGCCTTGTTTCACATAAAGGAAGTTGCCGTAACGTAAGTGGAATGCGTTAAGTTGTCGAGCAATTTCGGTTCCCCGTTCAGCATAACGAAGGTGTATATTTTTACGCTGGTGTGTGCTACGCGCTGCATGAAGCGGAACGGGCTCATTACTGCCGGTCGATTATTCACAAATCGCTTCAAACCATACCTCGCTATGGCACATTTTATTTTGAAGGATTAGTTGTCCCGAAAGTATGCAACTCCGTCTCGGAGCTAGTACTGAGTTACTCTCAGCAGCGCCAACCGTTACCATCAAGGGAAAGGTCGTTAAGACCAAACGCACGCTATTTCTTAGAAAATAACGTGCTTAACAAATAACTTGTGCATAAAACTCCTAACTCGAGCGAAACCTTGTTTACATTCGTCTTTTCTTGCGTGCCACGTTTTCAGTGCGTACCGCATAACATGTGGGCACGCATTGCCTGTGACGTGGAGGCTGGACAAGCGAAGCCGAAGATCTCTTTGCTTAGCCCACCAATCTTGCGTTGATCGATCGGTCAATATATCGCAGGATGTATGTATCCAGCTAAATGCTATATACAGCATGCGGAAACCTCTTATACCGTTCGTAGGACGTCGTAATTGCCACGGTGACGTCACGAAGCAGCACAAGCGCCGCTCCCTGCTCTGGAAGTTACCATAGAAAGAAGTAATAAATGACAAGCAGTGCATGATCTACAACAGCCTTTTTCAAGTTTATATATTAAGCACCTACCCTAATTCTCAGACTATAAGAGAGGAAGACAGAGATAACTCAGATGCCAAAGGCTGAGAGGTTAACAAAAACATAAATAGCCAGTTTGCTACCTTACACTGGGAAATGAGTTAGGTGAGACAGAAAGTAAGCATGTAATTCGCATATATAATGCCAATATAAAATTGAACATATAAATCCCTATATGAGGCTCATATCTTAACTGCATCTCGTTCTGCTATACTTGCGTAAGGAAGCCTTTTTTATTATTATAGGAGAGGACGAGAGGATCCTACTGCACAGTGAGACTGGAAGCAAGAGGGCTTTCAAACACTGAAAATGGGACTGTAGTTGACGCCCTAAAATGAAAGAATGATGTACTGGAAGGCTTCTTCGGGAACTGCGAAAGAAAGAGGAAGCGAGACGGTTCGTGTCTTAGTCTGGAACGCCTGAAAGCAATCCAGTACAACGAAACGCGACGTACGCCACGTGGCATGACGTCTGTGCGTTTCGAACTCCTCAAAGCGAGCATGACCGGGACCAGACGGAACCTATCGCGTTTAAATATAAATGTGAAAGGCACGGAAGTCATTTTCCCCGGATAAGGTTTGCTCGAGGACCTAATCAACTGTATGGGTTCTCGATTTGGTTAGGTTGTTGCAGAAAGTTGCGTAATAAATAATGAATATCCTCTTTTCATTCACGAAGGGCAAGAAAACGGAGTCGTAATGAAGTTGTAGCGTTGATGGTACTGCTTCTTATACGGAAATAAGAAAACAAAAGACGACAGGAGAAGTGGGACAGGTTTAGTAAACCAAGCACTAGAACGCCTAAAAAGAGCGCACATCGTTCTGATTTCCTCCAAGATTCCTCACTGCATTCCCGAACCATGCCGTGGCGCTCGCTCCGTTAAAAAACATAAGAATGCTGCGTCGATAACTGTCCACATCTAGGAATTTTTGTGGTCGTTCAGAGGTCTATAGCTGTTGTCTGTTATGAAATTTATCGAAAAAAATTGTTATTCGAGCGTCTGGTCTATTTTTCTAATCGAACTTCTTCTGCAACAAATTTGCGAGAATGACCATGCAAAAAAGCTGCAGGTTGCTGCTTGAGCGGTACCTGGCCACCTCATGCAGAGGGCAGCTTCGTAATGGTTGACAAAGAGCACCGTTTTACAAAACGCTGTTAGCAAAATAAAAAGGAAAGTGAGATTCATACAGAAAGACACAAAAACTACGATCACATTACCTGAACAAATGATCGCGGGAAGATTTATATCTTTTTGGAACAGGTATGATAACATGAGTTCGTCAGGGCAGCAGAGTCCATCATACGAATATATCACGTGTAGTTGTATTAAAGGCCGAACAGCATAATTAAGCAGAGTTTGCGCTACCATAATTTGCTTTCTTAGTCACCTGAGAGGCGACCTCTTTTCTGGCAAACAAATATGGATGGCACTCCTAAACATGCTGACACGACAAATTTATTGATACAAATGATTTAGCTAAAACTTCAATCCCGCGTAAAAGTAATTTCGACCGGCGCACGTGAGATGCACCTTTCCTGGGCAAAGAACCGCGCGAATGCGCACTGCTAAACTGCCAACTAACTGCGCACAATTTGCTTCATTCTATATATTCTCCGCTGCAAAAGCTTCGCCTTTAGGAGTGGAACGCGATAGCTTTCAAGAATCCCTGACAGCTTCTCACGCTTCCCGGCAACTGCAGCTTATGTAACTATAATGTTAACGGGGGAACGCTGGCAGCGAAGGCTATGCACAAAGGCGACCGCTGTGTATGTCTCTCCTCATTCTTGGTCCCCGTCGGATCGCGCGGCTCCGTGTCCACTATGAATCCAAACCAACTAGCCCGACAACGTGCCCTAGCGGCCTTTTGCGTGGGCCGCGGATAAGCGGAGGAGCGTGCCATCTGGATGGTGCTGCAAGGAACGGGCTCGCCACTCCATGAATGCTAGAAACACTGGAAAATGGGTTTGCGTTTGAGTTTCCGCGTAACCGGATTATGTTTTCTCCTATATTAAAATTACAATCCGAAGCTATCATGTCTGCAAGTTGTGTATATCTCGTACTTTACGACTTTTCTGACGTATTTCAGCTGGATAAATTCAATTAGTTGAGTAACGTCCTTGCGTTACCCGGATGGCCTGCGTGGTTGGGTATGCGTGGTTCGGAAGTATATTTCGCTGATAAGGCAGTCGACGCTGGACGCGGGATTTTCTGCGACGCAGGAATTTTAACGCCATCGCGTGAAAATGAATTCAAGGTCTTGGAAAGATGCGAAGCGCCGCGTGCGGTTCTAGCACTCGCGGCACTCGTGCTACGGTTTCGTATTTACACTAGCAACGCAATTACGGTAACATGGATTAGTAGTCTTTCTGCGCTAGCTTGGCGTAGAGCAGGTAATCGCGAAGTCATGGGTTCGATTACCGGCCGCAGCTGTGGCTGTTCGATTGGGTAAAAATGCTGAACGCTCGTATACTTAGATTTAAGTGCACGGGCACTTAGATTTAAGTGCACGCGGTCAAAATAATTCCCAAGTCGCATACGAAGGCCTGCCTCATAATTATTTTGTAATTTTGGTGCGTAAAACTCTGGAAGGTAATCATTTATTTACAATCACAAATTGCTGGGTCTTTCAGGAAGGTATTTGCTTGAAGACTGAATTTTCAAGGTTGTCCCCTATAGGTTGCTGTCTCTAGCACCAGCAGTTAAATGCTCGAAGCTGAGTTTGCTGTGACCATCCTTCGCGTTGCGCCATCATTGTCATTGTCATGCTACTGCTTCAATATGCAGCTCTGCACTCGCCATGTATATAGCGAAAAAAAAATGAAAACGTGACCGTCCACGGTCAGTGGGTATCGAACTCGCACCTTTCGGCAATGCGCTGTTGGGAGCCGGGAGAGCTAGCTGACTTATGGGCTGTCCTGAAGATTTGGAAGTTGGCAGTTTGTAAGCATTTTTTGAGTGCCACGCTGACTTCGAGAGTTGCAAGGTCAGTTAAGGTATTTCGGAGACCAATGGAGGCAATACTGCAACAGATGAAGACGACTTTGTGTACGTCGCAAGTAGGCCCGAGCGTTGTGCTATCGCAGTAAATGAATTCGGAGATAAATAAGTTGCTTGAAGTCTGTTAAAGTACGTTCGTTCATTCTGTTTGTCTTAGCACTGGATGTTTATGCGTTAGCTTTTAACATAACTATTAAAGATGCTGCTGATATTTCTGCGCGTCCGCGAAAATATGTTTGCCCCTTGCCTGATTGTAGTTGGAAATTGCGCCTAGTTTGTTTGCCATATTAAGAGAGAGCTCGCCGTTCGCGAAAAAGAAAGAACTGAAAGGCAAGGCAAATTTAAGCATAGATAGAAGACTATATACAAGACCTGGCTAGTGCATGCTTATGTAACCTAACACGTGGTCGTCCTGTTTCGTAGCAATCTTCTTCTTCACTTAACAAGCCGCGTGTTGTGGCCAGGACGAACGGGGAGAGCTGTATGCGAACAGTGGTGTCCAGAACCTATTAGGTAGTGATTTGGAAACGACAAAGGTGGATTTTCTGTATCTTGTGGGGGTTTAGGTATTCTCCAGCACCATTGAGTGGGCCAATCCTCTTTTCCATCATCCCTATACGCCTCACCCCCTTCCCACTCGCTACCGGTTGACAGCGGTAGCGCCCCAATCGGCATGGTTTGCGGTGGAGGCGGGGAACTGATGTCACCACGCGGCCGCGTTCGGCTACTCCTGCGGCGGGAGCCTGTCTCTAATCTCCGGGACATGGTACGCGTGGTACTTATGAGGCTTTCCTCCGAGCTCGGTTGAACGGGAATTAAGACTAATTCTGCTACCGCATCCTCGAGCCGCCACCTGAGGCCACCACAACAAAAACTGCCGGACCATTCATTAATTAAGCTTCTTCTTCTTCTTCTATACTATTATCGTGTTGTTCTTAGTAGCTGTTCTTAAAGCACATCATAGCTTTTATCACATTCATTTTGTTTGAAAAGCGCAACTTCCTGGCGCAGTGGAGAAAGCCAACAGCGCTATTGACGTCCAACCCGTTGGGATGGCGTAGTGGCTTTGGCGTTGCGCTCCTAAGTCGGAGGTCGCGAGATCCAAACCCGGCCGCAACGGCCGCGTTTAGATAGGAGTGTAATGCAAAAACACCCTGTACCGCCAGTCGCATGCACGGTAAAGAACCCCAGATGGTCCAAATTTATCCGGAGTCCCCCACTATGGCGTGCCTCGTAATCAGAGCGTGGTTCTGGCACGTAAAAGCCCAGAATGCAAATTAACTGACGTCGCGTGGACATATTTAGAGGCACAGAAGCCTGCGAAACCTAGAATGGATTTCAGCGCTCTTCGCATAATACGCCTACCTAAGCAAGAACCACAACCACAACAATATTACTGCAGGAGCTCCTTAGTCGGACGTCAGACAGTGCGTAAGCATTTTTTTCAGTCGCTCATCTTGCATAGATACGTCTCTCATGTATCCGAACGCGTCCGGTCGTAAGATGGCGATGGTTGCTCAGTTTATCCTTCCTCTTGACTAGTATATTATATGTATATATATATATATATATATATATATATATATATATATATATATATATATATATATATATATATATATATATATATGAAGCGGTCTGCGCTGGACGCATGAAAGAAGACGAAGGAAGGTGCTAGGGGAGAAGTGAGAAGGAAGAAGTTGGAATAAAATGGCGGACGACACCCGTCTCACTTAGATGATGTCATTTCTGTTGCCGTTCTAGTTAGGAACGCTACATTTTGGCGCAGCCGACAGTTTTCGAAGACCAGCGATGCGGGTGACCTTTTTCGTCGACCAGGCGTCATCAGAGTCTGTTGTGTTCACCCGATACCAAATGCACGGTGAGCCAGCGACGGACCTTCCTCTTGAAGTTAGTTCTACCGCGCTGATCAACGTGGTACTGCAACAAGCTGCAATCAGCCGCCAAGCCCTCGTGCAAACAGGATCGGTGACAGTGAATCTACAACTGCAGACACTGAGCGAACTCGTTCTGGAACCCATACGACGTGGCACCCTCAAAGAGGAAATGCCTGCCGGGAAGGTGAGCCTAGACTTGAGTGTTATGGAACTGCAAAGGAACATTATACAACAGATCGAAATAATGAGAACTTTCGTCCAAGCGCTTAGTCGAGAGCAGTCAGCATGAAGTATTGTTGAACCAGATGTTTTTGAAGGAAAATCGCACAATGCACACTACTGGCTGTGTTTTTTCGAGTACGCCTGTGACAAGAATCTGTGGCACTCCGACGACACAAAGATTTTGCATATGCGCCGCTATTTGGGCGGTATAGCCAGAAAATGGTATGACGTGCAACTCATGGATTATGGAACAACATGTTGGGAACTGTGGAAAAGCAACTTTTTAGGGGCTTTCGAAGGCAACGCAGTAGAAAGATGGGATGCGGCACTGCGGTTCAGTTATACAGGTGGCTCTCTGCTTGAGTACTGTCTTGAGAAGCGTCGCCTGTTGTATTCTGCAGAACCGAAGCTGTCGTCTTCTGCTGTTGTAGCTTTGATAACGCAAGGGTTGTGTATCGAGATCCGTTGTCATGTCCAGCTCAAAGGTCCAAGAACGTTTGATGACCTTCTGAACTTTCTACAGACCTCAGTGCCAAGAATTACATCGAGAAGACAGCCAGATGGTAGAACAGAGCAACTTGATGCCAATCTAGAGTCGTTGCCGTCAACTGAATGTGAACACAGCTTCATAAACAAATCTCTGGGAAGCGTAAATCATGACTGTGAGGATGGTAAAGAACCAATTACCGCAGTTCACGGCAACCTACTTCCACATAATCTGTCTACCGTGCATCACAAGCCCCAGAAACAGAGCTTCAGTGAGACAGTATATTTGGTGTCGTCAAGCTTATTGTACGCCCCCATTAAGGTAGATGGCATTGAAGTGAAGGCTCTCGTTGACAGTGGAGCTTCGGTATCTATTATCAACAAGACTCGAGTGGATGCCAGTCGTCTGCACGCTGGTAGAACATTGCGTGTCCAAGCCTACGATGGGTCAGTGACCATGCATAGCGAATGGGTAACCCTGGCTATTGAATTTCAAGGAAATGCTATTACCAGTGACGTATTGGCCATTCCCAATGTCACCTACGATTTTCTTTTGTCCCGTCCAGACATGAAAAAACTTAAGATGAACCTCTATTGGGATGACAAGGTAATGGCCGAAGACACGATAAGAACAGAAGACCCTGGTGAAGAACCTAGTGTATCAAGGCTAATTTTTCACCACGAAGACATCAAGACTAAGTACCCAGAGCTTATATGCATAGGAAGCTACCCTCCAGCAATGAAATCCCATGTCGTTCCTTTCGAGCTCGCAGATAAAACAGTGGTTCGTAGAACCCCCTATAATATGTCCAGAGATAAAAAGGTGTGGCTGAAAAAGGAGTTGCAAGAAATGTTAGACGCAGGTATCATCCGGCCTTCTGTATCCCCATTTGCTTCTCCTATCACTATTGCACCTAAAGAAGACGGGACATTCCGCCTCTGCACAGACTACCGGGCTCTCAATCGTCAAACTGAATTGATACCTTATCCAATGCCGAGAATCGACGACATCATTGACGAAACTGGTGGTTGCCATTGGTTTTCACGAATAGATCTCTGCAAGGGCTTTTGGCAGATTCCACTAAGTGAAGAAACGAAGAAGTACACCGCGTTCATAACCCCATTTGACTTGTTTGAGTACAACCGCCTGCCATTTGGTTGGAAAAACTCCCCTGCGTGGTTTCAGAAGATTATGACAGACATTCTGAAACCTTACCTGGGCACATTTTGCAATGTGTACATCGACGACATCATCATCTACTCAAAGACAAAGGACGAACACCGTAGTCATCTTTCAAAAGTTCTTCATGCCCTCAGTCTTGCCCAACTCAAAGTCAACTTCAAGAAAAGTGCGTTCTTTCAAGATACCGTAGTATTTCTTGGCAGGGTGTTTGATGGACAGACTAAAAGCACCAAGCAAGAATCGGTAGAGAGAATCTCCAAGCTGGTAAAGCCTTATGATGTGCTCTCCCTGCGCGTTTTTCTTGGCCTTGCAGGACACTTCCGGGCGTTTATCAAAGACTACGCACTGAGAACAAGGTGCCTCACACGTTTAACTCAGAAAGACGTGCCTTTTCATTGGGACGAGAAGTGCGAAGCTGTCTATCGTGAGCTTGTAAAACTAATATCGTCGGACCCCATCTTGCGAATACCGGATTTTTCCTTGCCTTTCGTGCTGAACACGGACGCATCACATTATGCTACCGGTGCAGTTCTATACCAGAAGCCATCCAAACAAGCTGATCAAACCAAACACTACGTCGTGGGGTACTACAGCTATACCCTGAATCCCGCCGAAATCAATTACTGTACCACAGAAAAGGAAGCTCTGGCCGTCTTAAAAGCTGTGCAGTACTTTCGTACTTACCTGGAAGGTGCCAAATTCATACTTTTCACGGACCATCAAGCATTGACTCAACTTCTGAGCATGGCCCAGCCAAGAGGCCGCATTGCTAGATGGGTGAACTATCTGCAACAATTTGATTTCGTAATTTCGCACCGTCCTGGCCCACTCCTCACTGACGCTGACGCACTATCAAGATTACTTGTACAGGAATCAAGCAATAATCCAGATACAATCAATCATATTAAGCTATGGGAAGGTACAGAAGAGCTCCAGTTTATCAATGGAAAGTATCACGTACCACCAACTATGATTCCAAGGATTCTTCATCTATACCACGACACCCCTGAATCGGGTGGACATGATGGCTTCTGGCGCACTTATAAGAAATTGCTCATGAGATTCACATGGCCGGGCATGAAAAACGACATCAGCCATTACATCCGCACATGCCACCTCTGCCAGGTGAACAAAGTTAAATTCAAGCAATCGACAGACGTTATGACAAACCCTGAATATTCAAGCATCCCGTTCGAAGTAATTCATTTGGACTTCGCGGAGCTCAAAAAGAAGGGGGAAGGAGTCAAGCGAACGCAAGCTTTCTTGCTCTCCATAGATGAGTGCACACGGACGATTGCGGCTAAAGCTGGCAAAGAAGACGCAAACAGCGTAATAGACCTCCTCAAAGCTGAGTGTTTTAAACACACAAAGACGCTCGTCTGCGACAACGGGCCGGCTTTTCGGAGTGCCAAATTATCAAAGTGGGCCCAGGAGCACGGCATCATGATAAAGTATTCTTCTCCATACCACCCGGCAGCAAACGGCCTAGCGGAACGTGCCATACGAGACATCAAACAGTATCTGAAGATGTATCCAGACTTTGCCGGTGGCTGGAAGTGCTGTCTCGAGGCCGCTGTGAAGCATCACAACAGATCATACACCACGGGTTTAGGCTGCAGCCCTCATTTTGTAACTTCAGGTACAGCGCCCATACTTCCTGCAGATCGTGAGCTAGGTCTCCTAGAGAACCTCGAACTTGCGGAAGTAAGGAAAACTGTCAAAGAACAGGAGATCTACAAGCGCCGCATGAAGCGAAACTTTGATAAAAGGCACAGTAGCGAGATACCGGACATACAGCCTGGAGACTATGTCCTTGTAAGGAAAGGAGCTGTGCCCTCAAATTCAAAATATTACGGACCATTTCAAGTTATTAAGACTGCATGCCAGCATGGAATATTGAAGAATGTCTGGTACACCGGAGCCTCGGGCCAAACGGAGTGCGCCGCTATTGGAAACGTATTCAAGTATTACCCCAGGAGGTGTAATTAAAAGAAATCCGGAAGAGTGAAGCGGTCTGCGCTGGACGCATGAAAGAAGACGAAGGAAGGTGCTAGGGGAGAAGTGAGAAGGAAGAAGTTGGAATAAAATGGCGGACGACACCCGTCTCACTTAGATGATGTCATTTCTGTTGCCGTTCTAGTTAGGAACGCTACAATATATATATATATATATATATATATATATATATATATATATATATATAGTAGTATTTCACGTATACCTATAAAGCGCATGTACAAACACAAAGATTAATATAGGGCTACTTCCGAATGAACTAGCCCTAAAATGCTTGCGCATTAAGAATGCGGCTATCATAAGGACACGTACTTCTATATTTCAGCAAAACCAATTATGCTTAATATTTTCTTTTACATTAAGAGTTAAGATTGGAAAAAAATTTCACTCTGTTCTCGGCAGGGGTGAAGTACGTACAACACCAGTTCCAGGAAAGCGAAAAAGAAAATCGCAGTTATGGCTTTCTTTCGGAAATTTAAAGTTATTAAATTCATAGTTTTGTATTCAACGTCTCACGCCGTTCTTTGCCATTGCTATGTTGGAATAAAGTGAGATTGGAAAAAACGATTTCGCTACTCTTTCTGTATACGCATGCGTTTAAAGAGTAGAATGCATGCGATGTTATTTCCCGAAGCTCGCGCAATTTTTTCGCAACGTGCCTTCAAAACGTATCCTGCTTATTGTTCTTACATATAACGAGGGAACAATGATTCTGACCATAAGCGACGCAAAGCTTGGCTAGAAAAAAAAAACGAGAATTCTGATTATCATAGAACTTTCGAAGACATAAAAAAGGCTTTGCGGGCAAGCTCTCTAGTAGTCCTCCTACAGACTTTCTGTTTTTCTTCGGTTAGGATGTGTGCTCGAATAGTCATATCTATACAAAAAAAAATTACAACAGCTACATATAGTTAGCGCCCTTTTTCTTCATAATATCGTTGGCAATACATGTCCTTTTTGTATAGGAGAGCTTCAAAGTGACCTTCACTGCTAGAGCTAAGCTAACTACTACCGAAAATTTCCTACTGAATGCCGTTGGGATTGTGAAATTACATGAGCACGAGTTGCAGGAACAAAGAGAAAAGCAGGGTTAGTATAAGCCTTAGAGTATTTTGAGAGAGACCAGCAAGACATGTTAAAAGATTGGCAATAGCGCTTTTTTGTTCTCTGGACTGTTCGCAAAGTTCTGTAATCGGTTATGCAAAGCCCACGGGATTTGAACAGATAACCGAGCCCATCCTTTTCCGGTGAGGATTAAAGTTTCCTACAACACTGGAGAGAAAACATAAAATTTCTAATTACCACGAACTTGCGAGCGTATACCTTTGAACTTAAGTTGAAAAGATTGCCGGACAAGCGAAAGTGTAGGTAGAACGTTACGACGCCTAATTAGTATTGACACAGAGCGATTGTGTGCCCGAAAGACGATGTGAGCAAGTATAATGTGAGGGTACCTTTCGCACTATTAAAAATCTTTCTTACTCGCCCCTCAAAACTGGCCGTTCCTGGTGATGATATAGCTGGAATGCTGCTTATACTACTTCCGATGCGCGGAAAAAAAATAGGATTACAATTTAGATTAGCATTGCGAATAAAGTCCATGCAGTTTTTGAGTCATGGCTTCAAGTCATAATGTGCGCCTAGGCATAGATGCCGGCAATACGACCACTACGCGCACCAAGGATGAGCAAGTGTGGGAGGGCGGCCTGACTTCACCGTGGCTATTCTTATACACGGCGCTGCCATATACATGTGAAATCAACCGTCCGCTTCAAGCTAAGGTAACGTTCTGATGCACAGACCGCTCTCATATTTGTGCAATACACGCCCACGATCTCGTTATTGCCGAGGTTGGCGCAGTGTCTGTGCATCTAAATGCCACGTAGCTGGACAGAACGAAGGTAATATCGTTTGCCGTCGCTTGGAGATACTCAGATTAGTTTTTGCATTCCACCTAAATACATAATTAGTCTTAAATACTTAATCAACTGTCAGTTATGATACTTACATGAATGGTGTCAGTGAACATACTTGTAGAGAAACATGAAAGCTTCCGATACAGCTTTCTGTTGCTCAATACGGGCTACACGAAAGTGTTTTATTGAGCGTGAAAGGAGCCCGCGAACAGACGCAAAATTACCGCGCGACTGGCCGCTCGAGGCACTTTGCATCTATTCGCGGTCTTCTTTCATGCTCGGGAAAACACTTTTAACGCGATAGCGATAAGGGCCCTGTGTCGCAGAAAATTCGGCGTCGGCGTACGGCGCACCGCGCGTCCAGCGTTGCTTATCTTTTCGCGAAAGAACATTCCGAAACATGCCTACCCAACCACCTGGCTCTCCGCATAGCGCAAAGGAGTTACTGAAATAATTCAATTTCTCAAAGTAAAATGAGTCAGAAAAATCGTAAAGTACGACGCAAACAACACCTGCAGACGTGATAGCTCTCGGACTGTGATTCGAATGTACGAGAAAACATAATCCTGTTACGCGGAAACACAAACACGATGTCCTTTTCCAGCGTTTCTACCATTCATACAGCGGGATGCCTGGTTCCTTGCAACAACACCAGATGGCGCTCGCCTACGCGCATCGCGAACTTGTCGGGAAGAATGAAAATCAGTCAGGGACCTTTGAATGCTCTCGCGTTCCACTCTTAAAGGCGAAGCTTAAGCGTCCTCCACATTTGTATGTAGCACGTATTTACCAACAGAAACTGTATTGGTAGTTTTTCATGTTGCTCTACAGTTTTCTCACCGACACTTCTAATCTAATTGTAATATTTGTAAAGCTGGTTAATGAGTAAGAATAATTATGTAGTTAGGCAGAATGCAAAGAATAATCTGTATATGTCCAAGTGACGCCAAGCAACATTATCTTGGTTCTGTCCGGCTATGGGGAATTTGCATATTTTTCAATCTTGCTGCATGATAGTTGGGACACCCTGTATAAATGAAATGAAGTAGCAGAACGCACGTGCTTGTAATCTCTACAATTAATCCCCCGCTAAGTATATCTCTATGTAACTAGTGTTAACCGTTATCCCGTAATATGAAAGGTTGTGATTGTGTGCATACACCCCTTCCCTATTTTCTTCTTGCCTTTCACCTCCCCCCTCCCACCCTCTTCGCGTCCTTTACCCTACATCAATACGGATTTTTTTTTTTGTCCCATCTGAACCTCTTCGACTGCCTCCGTTCTTTTTCTTGCTTTCTATCTTTCACGTGCTTTCACATTTGCCTCCCCCTCCCCTCGTCGAGGAACAGAGAAAAACACAAGCGGTCACGACCAGCCCCCCCCCCCCCCCTTTTAAAGGGGGGGGGGGAACAGTGGCGTTGTTCTCCATAGTATAGTGGGGAGATTGAATGTGAAATTGAATTGCGGCTTCGGAAACCAGCCGATACAGGGGAAGAGGGATGGAGGGGTTCAGTGTAGATAATGGGACAAAAGGGACTTCCCTACCAACCTTTCGACCCTCATCGCCCACGTCTGGCACTACAATTGCGCCTCACTAAAACGAGAAATCGCGCGCGCAGGAAATGCGTGGCCGTTTCCCCCGCAGTGAAATCGAGAGGAACATTCCATTTAGCCGGATAATGCCACGTCTCGCCCGCCTATTTAATGAGGGCGAAGCAAAAGGACTTTCTTCATGCGTTTCTTAAATTCTGTCGCGCAATGGCTCAGAGACATTATGCAGCTGAGACGTCCGAAGGGGATTTAATTACCTCTGCTTCAGCTGCCATCGAAAAAAGAAGAAAAAAAGAAAAAAACATACAACGAAAATGGCAGAGTTGGTATTGGATTGGATTGACACTGTTTCTTTCTTCTTTAGGTCAGATAATCTGAGAACTTGAACACGAAGTGAAAAACATTTCAGGTTATCTTCTGCCGTGGTAAAGTGCAGTGGGCGTTTATTATTCTTAGCTATATCTATAGCTCGGGGGGCCACCGACGCGGCAATTTTGAGTGTATTCGTTAGCTTCTTTCATGCTAAGAAAAACACTTTTATGTTGCAGGTATTCAGCAACAGAAAGCTGTATCGGGATTCATTCATGTTCCTCTACAATTTTCTCATTGACATTTTTCATAAAATTATAACATTTGAGAAGTTGTTTAATTAATTAAGACTTATTATGCAATTATGTAATTTGCTAGCGTTGGGCTTCTCTGGCCGCCTGTTGGCGGCTAGAAAAGCCCAATGGTTCATTTAGTAGCTCGCTCATATTGTGAATACTAGACAGCGCTTCGAACTATCCCCCTCGGCCTTCTGTGCACCCTCCTTTCTAGCTCTGTATTGCAAATAAAAAACGCTTCCATAACGCACTGCCACACTGGCTCCTGCGCCCAGCGGTACACGCACGCAACAAGTCCGCCAACATGACACATTGGAAACAATTTTTTTGAAGCTGCCCGCGAAGAAAACAAGCAAGCTGCATGCTGCAAGCTTTACTCCGAACCTACACTTGCTGTAGTCGAAATTTAGTCTAATTGGATTCGTCACATCAGAAGAAAGCACGAACGCGAATACGCGCAACAAAAGAAAGGGCTGGCAAGCCAGCCGAAGATAACCTCAGCCATCACCGCTGAGTGCAGCTCTGTGGCAGTTCCTCGAAAAGCTGCTCTTGACGACGCCATAATCAACATGATTTGTACTGATGACATGGAGCCCTCTCGTGTTGTCTAGAGGGAGGGATTCAAACAGTTTGTAACGGTACGTTTGACAATATTATAAGTCGCCTTTCATCAAAGTAGCTGCTTTGTATTCTTTCAGATCCAGGTAGCCACCCATGCTACAAGTTGCCATCGCGGAATGACCTCAGAGAGAAGTTCCCGCCTAGTAAAGTATCAGCACTGCAGGCCAAAATATAATCGTGCTTGGCGGAAGCGCAGCACGTATGTACCGCACTAGACGTGTGGACGTCGCGGTCTACGGGGGGCTTCGGCTGTCAAGCACCTCTTTCGAGCAGCTCATGTTTGTGAAGTGCAACACATAGTTAGGCAGGAGTAAATTGTTTTATTTCACTTTTTTTATTTTTAGACCTCACCCTTGAAGCACCCGAGATTTACAGCTCGGGTTTTCAAAACTAAACGGCGAAGCGCCCATTTAGCTCATGACATTTTCCTGCAAAATTTCGATGAATAAAACCAAGATAAAGCTTAATTTTGCCCCTTGCCCTGCTTGCGACCTTTATTGCAGCATTCAAAAACCACGAAGACACCTAACTAAAAATACTCCGTGTCGTCATTTTATCATCAACACTTTTGAGCTCAAGCAATATTAAAACATCACAAGCCGTTAAAACATGCTGACTATGCAAATACTATAGGTAGAGGTATAACTGCCTCTATGGGAACTAGTATACGGTGGTTGTACAGCACGGGATATGTCGCCAAGCTACTATCTCTTGACCTTGGTAACGTGTTTTGCGTATTTTTGCAGTTTCTAACGCGTCTGAGGACAACTGCTGTATGGTGCGTTCATCGGTGATTCGATAAAACTACCAAGATGCCCTTTCTATACGCTGAGGAATTACAGGAATGGAACTGAACCGCCTGAACCGCACGGCCATCCCCGTAAGGGGAACGGGCTAAGTTTTTTCTTTCCGATATATTGAAAGGAATGGAATTGCGGGAAGTTCTAATTCAGCGGAATGGATTTGGAATGGAATGGGGGCGCCCATTTCACAACACTGGTGCTTCACGCCTGCTTCACATACGCCGCGTGTCGGCCAGGTATTGCACTGTCTTTGGGGACGCCCACGTATGAGGAGTTTTGGGTCTGCACACGGACACGATCCTGGGAGAACTAGCCCTTAACAGCTTCGCTGTAATTCACAGGAAAATGAGCTACGCATTTGTGTGTCTTAATTAATTAATTAATTAACGACGTCGATGAACGCGGGATCATTGGCACGAGCGCGTGCGCGCGGTAGCACCGAGGCGCGCCAGCGAGCCAGCTGTGGACGAAGATGGCAACGCTGGAGCCAGTCCTGATGATGATAGTTTTGTGTTAACGCACGGACATGATCCTGGGGAAAGTAGGCCTTAACAGCTTCGCTGTAAAATTGCTGAAGTGAAAAAAATACGAGTGAGGTAGCCGCCGCTGGTGGCTTCTAATACGCTTGCCCTTCTATCGTCATGATTTTCAGAAACAAAGCGAAAGCACCAATTAAAAGCCGTACATGGCCGCGCCAACAATGACACAGCAACATTTTAGCCACAATAATACTTTGACTGAATATGTAGAGGAAACTCAAGAGAAACCTCAAATGATGTGGGTAGCAGAACTCTGGCAATGACACTTTAGGAGGCGGGGGGTAGAAACAGGCATCGCCGGGGGTGTGTTCGTCTTCATGGAGGAATAATAGTGATGCCTACAAGATACGTTATAATACGGAGGAAAATACAAAATAGATGATATTTTAGGTAAACCCAGGTTTTATCTAAAGCTATTAGAACAATATGAATAATAATTTGATACTATAATTTTCAATATACACGATCACGCAACCACGATAAAGGACATAAACAGGCTTTGTGCGTGAACATGTATATCTCAAGTGCGCTGCGTCATCAATACTAAGGCACACCAACTAGCCCATCGGTATCTACTAAGCAATATACAAGAGTGGTATTTAGGTAATATAAATGTCAAGAAGTAATTTTATCACACTTTTGCGGCCATTCAAGGAGAACGTATGTACGGCCAATTTACGAAAAGGTAGAGGAATATAATATTCGCGAATACGCTTCCTGTACCTGGGGCACACAAGATGAACGAGAAGATCCCCGCTTTACCGGAGCTCTTGCTCAGCTCTGTAAGCCAAGGCCGAATTCTTTTGTCCAGATCTACTTACTTTAGCACAATTGTTTTCAAAAATATGTCAAAATTAGGCATTTTCGAATATGAAAATACACTCTGGTCACAGCTCTTGTGTAAGCCAACACAAGAGATATTAACAAACTTTTTAGAAGAGATCCAATGTTATTGTGCCAGATACCTGAACAGAAATGAAAGCTAAAGGTAGCATACCTCAGCACGCCACGTGCTAAAGAGTATGCTGTCTGCCGTCGCGTTTGTAGCGGGCACAGTGACGTGAAGCTGCTTCTTTTATAACGCTTCCGTTTCTTTCAGTCGTGAAGAACAATATCAGCAGTCAATCTGTGGCAGCGCGTACCGCATTGTTTTTACAAGCGCAGAGAAACTGTAAGTGTTTCTCTTATGCATTTACTATCTGAATCGCGTGCGTTCCTTCACTATGTCTGACATGCCTCGGCTATTCGCTTCGGCCGCTTGAAGTGGCCTCGCAGGCCTCGCAGTCTCACGACGTGATTTCCCGTCGACTGGCTGTTGACGATATCGTAATCGAATGATCCGCCCGCCCGGCGAAGGCGAAGCACAGAGAAAGCCGACGGATCGAAGCTCCGCGCAACCGGAAACTGGGGCCGCCGTCACGCGCGTTGCATTTGGCTCTAGATGACGCCAGAAAGAACGTGGCTCGAATGCCAGGTCGGAGTTGGAAGCCCGGAAATCACCCGCTTCCTTCCGTGCTGCTACTGGTTTGATGCAGCACATTTATTATTATTTCTTTTTGGCATTGTAGAAACATCAATCATTGACTGACACGACTATTATGATGCCACTGATTTGTAGCCTCCGAATATTTATATCAGGGGTAACGGAAGCCGCTGGGGCGGGCACCGGGTTAATCGCTCCCAGCCGGGGTAGTTGCCCCTGCATCGAAATCTCACTGTGCAGCTGCTTTCCAATTTCGTCTTCATCGAAAAGTAAAAAAAAAAAAAAAAAAGAAACAGAGCTAAGGAAGGCGGGGGGGAGGGGGAGGGGAGGGAGGAATAAGGCACCGATCCCATTCTGAGCAGAGCAAAATCATTTCGCGAATGCCTCATTTTTCATTTTTTCCACGTTAACCTGCAGTTTTTGTTCTTGGTTCACATCACTCACAGCACTACATAAGTGAAATCGAGTACACAGCAGGATGCATGCGCTTCCAACTTCTCCACCTGGTGCCCCTATAGCTAAACCTATATATCATTCAAATCGATTCAGCGATTGCCTAGAGAGAGTATCTCTTTGTTTAACAAGTGTTTGAATATCAAAAGCTAATCTGACTCGGAGCTAAACTGTACTTTTTAACGGAAATATAATGCATAGTAATAAACCTCTGGGGCAACATCCAGTTGTTTAATGTGGAAACATTAGTGACTCCGGCGCACAGCAAACGTTTGTGTGCGGGGTGTACGTATATGTGTACACAAGACACAAGACACGATTAAATTTCAAACAAGATTTCACGAAACGTTCGCAGATTGAAAGCGCAAAAAAAAAAGAGGGAGGTACAAGAAACATCGTGTCAACATGATCGAGTGCCGACGATCGAGGAGTAATGGTGTTGGTGGTGTGAAATGTTGTGTATTTACATTAGGTACACAAAGGTGCATAAGTATTGCGTGAAAACTCGGCAACACTCTGCGATGTGGCATTTAGTGCATGCAATCAAAGTACATTTCTTTCTATACCTGATGCAAGTGGTGGGAAGAATTGTTGGTCTCGTGCATGCATAAAAAAAAGAAAAGCTATGGTGACCATTTGTGATTTGGCGAGATTCCCGGAATACGGAAAATACGACGGGTTACCGAACACTTGTATTCGTTCACATGTGCGCTCATTCACCAGGGGTGACCTTTAAAAGCATTGGAAACGGCCAGTGAAATGACAACTATTTTCAAAACTCAAAACTAAATGAAAAGATTGATCACATTAATTTTCATTGTTACTTATCTTAAAAGAAAGAAAGAAAGAAAAGTAGGGGTGCTCGAATAGTCAAATTTCCGAATCGACAGAATACGAGTATTTGAGAAAAGTTACCTTCTAATATTGCATATTTTCTCATTACTGGACAAAGTTAAATATAACGTTTGTTTGGGTCGCAACTGGCAGTAAATAATGCCTATTTAGGTTCATAACAGATTTATTTATTTATTTATTTATTTATTTATTTATTTATTTATTTATTTATTTATTTATTTAATGATAGCTAACTGGGCTTGGGGGATGCATTGATTAAGAAGGGGCATACGTGAAGTGTGTGTCCTATATATATTGAATATCAGGCATATATTAAAAACAAGTAGAAAAATATACAACACTGACAAAGATTGAACATTTCTAAAGTCTTAGTTATAACAATCGCACTAAACACATCCTGCATGTAACGAATATCTGTCAATTTCGTATAGTAAATTATAAGGTAGGAAACAAGCATCAAAAAATATTCGAGTCGTACTCGTACGTATTTACTCATATTTGTAGACCCCTAAAAGAAAAGGCAAGCAAAATATAATAAAAGATCAATAAAAAGGAAGCGCCGACGCTGGCGCAGTTCAGACAAGGCTAAATAGGGTCCAGCTGCAATCGCTGGAAGCTGTAGACCTTTCAGTTTTCTTATAGAAAATTTTCACAAAATTTTACTGACATAAAATCAACCAATTGCTGAAAAATAAACGAAATAAAATAAAAAAACGACACACTAACACGCGCAAACAGCGGCACATGCAAGAAAAAAATAAGAAAAAGGAATTGACTGTAGAACAACAAAGAATCTTAGTCGCAGCGCATGAAATTGTCCGCAATATTACAAAACGGCCCCGCACTAATAAACATTATTTCATCCCGATCCGTAACCTTTTCATACCACTGCCAGGTTAGAAAATTATTCATGTGCATATTTAATCATCAGCGCATCCGACGAATATTGGTCAAAGTATGATCTAAGATAAGATGTTGAACCCATCGTTGTCAGTCGATTTCTCTTAAGTAAGGCACGATCTCGTGTATGTCGTCTGCGTCTGTCAGGACCACGATATTGCAGGCATCATAAAACCAACATTTCTTTTTTATTCTTTTGTATTATAGATGTATATTCATGGTTACAAACTTTATATAAAATGTATATGCTGTCTACATTTCCAGCTGTTTCAACCCACATTAGAATTCATGTATTATGACCTATAGGTCATCTGTTTCTCAAGTCAAAGCAACAGACTCTAGATGTTCATAGATTTCGTCGGAAAAAATGTACTTGCCTGTGACGTCTAGTATAGATGTCTTCTTTGGACTCGATTGGATTGGACTTTGGACTTTGGATTGCGATCTAATTCGTACATCGAATGGACATTTCTGGTATACTGGGTTTATTGTAGCACTCGATATACCAATAGCAGACGCTACACTGTTTTCGGTGCACGCGCCATCTTTGTGCACTTGTATCACAGCGGAAACCTGGTTGTAAGTGTGCTGCGACCGATTGGTGAAACTTCCCACTTCGTCTTCATTCCCTTGACGTTTATAAAAACACGTAATTCTGGATATATTCATCACTGCAGTACCTCACGAGTGTGTTTAAAAACTGGAACAACTGATTCGTTCCAGGTAGATTTTAGTGTAGAGTTCTTCAATGTATGACTGGCAACATTTAAGAAAGCTCGTGACATTGATTTCGCGCTGGAAGTAAATGTTGTGGCGAGGGGACCGCACCATGTATTTTCTAATATTTTTCCTACTATGTCAAACTTCTTCCTGCCAACGAAAAACAAAACAACAACAATGGAAGTCACGTCGTCCATTTGCGTCCCGGGCCAGAGATCTACACGCATGTCACCAGCCACAATGGGAGTCCCCGCTGCTGCAAAGGGTCAGTCCACATACCAATTATACTTCTGTCTGGAACTTCACGCCTTGCATATAAAGGCGGACCTGTCCATATATATAAATATACGGGAAATCATAGTTACACGGACGAGGTCCACGGCGTGGCTATAGAGTTGGTCGGACGGCTAGAAAAGAAGGAGCTATCGTCCTGAGGAAACGGTAAAAATAGATGAAGTAATGAAAAAAAAGTATTTTTTCAGCGCGGAAGAAAAAGAGAACTAGTAAGGAGGAACAACGTCACGGAGGAGAAAGCTTGCGGATCAAAACACACTGACAAACGAAAGCAACCTGTAGGAGCCCATCAAATGAAACAACGTGGTACAGAAGACGCCACTTTTCACATGTTAACACCACCGAAATTCTAAACAGAATAAATAAATAAATAAATAAATAAATAAATAAATAAATAAATAAATAAATAAATAACAACAAAAAATTGGCTGCGGCTTAGCTCAGCTAACTGGATATGCAAAGCGAAAGCTTGGTTTAGCCTGGTTAAGTCTTGGGTTCACTTGGTTAACCTTTGATTTAGCTGTAATTATGTTACTTAGGCATGCATACAATCATCATTAAGCCAGTTATGATGGCTGTGATTAGGTCGGTGTCTACACCACAGAGCTTTGTATGAAACTCTATGGCCTAGGCATAACTGTGATTAGGCTTGGGTAGACACGCATCGTTCGACTGTGCGACGCCTAACACAGCCCGGTCTCACTCTCGTCCATGGCCAAGCTCCCACTGACTATACTCCGTTTCATTCATCAGGTACAACGCTATGGAAAATATGCAAATAGTCCGGTCTCCAAATTTTATCACTCCGCGCGTTCCGTCTATGTTTCGCTGCGCGCCAGCGGCGTTTGCTCGGCGACCCAGCTGCGGAGAGCGCATGCACCAAGCCGGCGGCGGAGCTCGGCGCGCGAGTCACGTGATGCGTTGCCAAAGCTACGGCGCAGCTGCGGTCAAATGAAGGTCAAATTTGTGGCTACGGCGAAACTCGCCTGGACGTGCTTAGTAAAGCTTTCCCTTAAAAAACAAAAATAGAGCGTTCGTCATGGTACCTACACTGAAAAAGATTGCATGCCATCATCGGTGAATAAATTGTTTGTGAATTCAAAGAAGACCCGCCTCCATTCCACTCTGTGAAAGTGTATGTACAGCGAAGCTGTTGCCGATCTTATGCTAGCACAGCCGACGTTAGTCGATGTTACGCACGCACCACAACCACAAGCAAACTACGTCAGGTACGCACGCACGTTTGCCGAAGTGCAGCACACACCTTCATTCTTCTAGCTCCTCCGCCAAGCGCAAGTGTATTATTCAACTAAATGAATGCTTAAAAGTAAATTGCGTCAGAAAATGCGTGATGTATGGCTTACCCACAAGATGCAGACATGATAGCTTCGGAATATGATTAGAATATACGAGAAAACATCGATATGTTACGCGGAAACTGAAAGACAAAGCCCTTGTTCGTATGCCGTTTGAGGTATGACGGAGTGGCCGTGGCCGCTAGGTGGCGGTACAAAGGTAAGTATACCTGGTGGCAAAGCTTCCATAGTAGCCCATGCGTTCAAAACATGGCGGTTCGTCGGTGGTTCATGGGGCGTAGCGCCACCTGTACGTGAAGGGAACACTTCAGGCAGAAGAAAAAATAATGTGACGACATATCCGTAAAAACAGAAGTGACGTCATTTTGCTTTCGAAAGCCCGAAATTTGTTTTGGTGGCCTGCCTTTCGAGCTATATATTCAAATGCCCCGCCATTCAACTTGATGGGTGGTTCGATCTTTCAGCGCGAAAAAAGATGCAGAAAAATACGAGCTGTACGGTTGTCGAAATCGCGCTCCTGCACAGAATATACTTTGGAGGCCGACGAAAGCTTAAGGTGTAGAACGCTGGTCTTATCGTCGGACGCCCAGCCCGTCGGCCAGCGCAGTTTCACGAAAACAACTAAACAATTATCTGGTGGTCGTAACTAACTACCTTTGACTGTACAGGTTAAGAAGCGATGAAGCTACCCGCGTTACCATATTCAGACAAACGCTGACAAGCAAAAAAGCAGTACGTGTGAGGGGGGCGTACTTCAACAGGTGACCGTAACCAGCGCGTCTTTCTGCACATTTCTAGAGCTGCAATGCCTTGCGAGTGATAGCGGCGTCACTGCCCCCTGTAACGATGGGCGCTGAACAAAAAAGTATTTATTATTAATAATAAAATCAAATAAACTTGTATTGCCTTTAGTCTTCATGAATATATAAAATTCACCAGGAATTTTATTTTCGTTGAATTAATCTGTGTCTCGCTTGAATTAAAAGATGCTTTTTTCTTTCCTAATGTTTGTTGCCTCCAAACATAGTCGTGCTTCAATCGCTGCTCCCGTAACAACCCTCGCTGATGTCGGTGACAATTTTTACTGAACCGCTTTTCGCCCGAAGCTTCGCGACCTATTCGGATCGACCTCGGTGGTACCGTTAGCGCAGCATACATGCTAATTCGTTTGTGTAATTCGTTTGTGCTAATGTGTGTGTACACGATGTCCAGGAAAGCATGTATCGCATTGACAAAGTCCACTTGTAGAAACGTTGCCTACAGCTTTTACCTTGTTCTAGCTTTGCTCATGGTCTTGAATTTCCATCTCCAGCATTCCCCGATTTTTTTTTTTTCAATGGGGAATTGTCGTATAGCGCGTATACTCACGGACAACTTTATGAAGGGAAAGCTACGGGCGCATGGCTGCTGCACATGTGTTACGGCGCCAAGTGGGCCACCAGCGCTTGACAGTGCTTCTGGTTGCGACCCTGAATCGACGCAGCTTCACGTGCGACGGTTACGCGTTTGCCCACACGCGGAAGGAAAAGGCGCCAAATAGGTAAACATTTGCATTCAGTGGTGTGTTTCATCTCATTTAACTGTTGCTAATAAGGTGTTGAGGTTTTATCTTCCCCAGCTTAAATCTAACGTGGATGAAAACATGGGACTCTTCAGAAGCGCTCTAACTTGTACACGCTTTGCCTCTGCAGCTTCTTCATTGACACAGAAAGTTGCCCGCAAGCATTCTTTGTAATTATTACTTATGAAGCATATACTGCATACCTGAAACCAAGACCATTGTATTTTATGACATAGGCAACTACAAAAAATACCTCGCCCACTATGATGGTATTCTCAGTAAACTAATTTTTACTACCAATTTTGTGAAATGAAAGAAATGTTGCTGTAGTGCCTTTTTTTTCTGTCGCATAATTTGCCCACTGCCACTCTCGGCTCTATTCCAACGCATCTTCTTCACGAACTTCTCCCTGTTGTTGCAGAAGCTTTCTCTGGTTGCTTGAGTTATCGGCGCCTTCCTTGGCCGCTCAAGCTCTCGTCTACGTTGTAAGTTTCGGTTAAGGCCAAAACGAAAAGCACCAATAATCTCAACGGGCTAGCTTGCCCGCGAGAAATTCATCACCATCACCGCCATCTTCCTGGTTACGCCCACTGCAGGGCAAAGGCCTCTCCCATACTGCTCCAACTACCCCGTCAGGTACTAATTGTGGACATGTTGTCCCTGCAAACGTCTTAATCTCATCCGCCCACCTAACTTTCTGCCGCCCCCTGCTACGCTTCCCTTCCCTTGGAATTCAGTCCGTAACCCTTAATGACCATCGGTTATTTTCCCTCCTCATTACATGTCCTGCCCATTTCTTTTTCTTGATTTCAACTAAGATGTCATTAACTCGCGTTTGTTCCCTCACCCAATCTGCTCTTTTCTTATCCCTTAACGTTACACCCATCATTCTCCTTTCCATACCCCGTTGCGTCGTCCTCAATTTAAGTAGAACCCTTTTCGTAAGCCTCCAGGTTTCTGCCCCGTACGTGAGTACGTGCCTTGTACGTGAGTATAACGGTGTTATATGTCGCTTGTCGATGCATGCGTCTGCGGCGTAATTGCTTCAATATTATGCTTTTGCACTAGACTTCATGTGTTCGAATCCTGTCACAGGGCAATTTTAATGGTGCTTGTTTAGTTATTTTTAATACCGGATTTTGTTTAAGATTAGGAGTTTACAAAGTCAAGAAGCCCTCTGAAGGCAGAAGGACGAAGTTGGATCAAATATATAAATTAACCATCACTTCTGTACTGGTTCGTGCGCCCACAAGTAGACGTACGAAAAGTCTGCTTATTCAAAGAAATTCACCTATTCAAACCTAGATGGCGGTACGGGTCTTTTGGGACACGAAACGGAAGGACGAACGGAACGCAGCAGAAAATTACTTCAAGCACAAATTAGGCGGACAGATTGAAGGGACAGAATAAATTATGAGGTTTTGAGTGCCAAAATCACGATATGATCATGATGCAAAGAATGGGAGACTCCGGATTATTTTTGACAAGCTGGGGTTCTTTAACGTGCTTGCACCTAAGTCTAAGTACACGGGAGTTTTTGCATTTCACCCTCATTGAAATGCGGCCGCCGTGGCCGGGTTTTGATTGCGCGTCTGAATACTTTCACGGGCAATATCAGGTGGTATATTCGAAAAGCAATATCATGAGAAGTCAGCACTACGTTTACATTGCGGATAAAATAAGATCACAGCATTCCAATTAGATAACATGAGAGAGGAAAAAAAAAAGCAGACTGTGCTCATTTACGGATGAAACCTCACCTCAGAACATCCTATGTCTATAAATAATTGCCTTACAATATGTGCCTGCTGCTAAACAACTAGTGAAATGACTGATGAGCTTACTTTATGTTATTTACTGTTGTACCGCGCATCAGTGCGCTACGATATTCATGGTCCGATTTTGTTCCAACTACCAATAGAACTTTTATTATTGCGCTCTTCTGTTTATGCCGCTATTGCAAAAATCACGTGCACTATCACGTATTTGTGCAAATATCGTAATGAGCATCGAAGACCCAGTTGGTGTTTGTACTTATTTTTGTGGACATGGACTCCTCGTCAAGCCTGTGTAAACGCTTTTTCTCTCCGTCCCCTAACGTCCCAGCAAAGTAAATATTTTATTTGAGTTGATTTGGGTTGAGAATAATGTATCATGACATTATTAGGTTGATTTATTCTTTTAGAGCATGACTATCATCGCACGCTATCACAGCACTGTGTCAAGTGGAGCCCAACAAACACCAATTCAGGCTACAGCCTTTACTACCGCTTGGGCAGGTCTGCTGTCCTTAAAAAACTGCTTAGAACTGTCTTTAGGTCGTCCCTAAAACTGTCCTTAGAAATGGTTCGTAGCCGGCGGCTACGAATCCTTAGAGTGTCAGACATAGAAATGTGAATCGCGCCGCTTTGAAAACTGCCCAAGTAAAAACGCGAACATTGCCCTCCTTTACTTGCGGATACATTTTCTCTTAATAGCTAATTACGACTTGTGCACTGAGAGGCTTAGACGTCCTGCGGAGCTGAACTTTTTAATTAGCAACGGAGCAGAACGCTTGTGGGCCAATTAAGAAGAGAACGCGCCGTGAAATGGAACGCTATCTCGTTAATCTGCTGACCCGACTTCCTGCGGACACAGGAGCCGTGTAAAGAAAACAAAAATGGTCCGCAGAGAGCCAGATGCATGTTAAACGGCGGATGGAGGTGCAACGTAAAGAAAACTCTAATTCCTCTCCATGGTGCTTAGCGGATAAGTGCAGCTTCAGCCAGTGCTGTTAAAGTTGTGATTATTTTCTTCTTCTGCTTCACCGACTGTGTCATCAATCGCACTCGGAGCATGCGTGTAATGTATTACAAAGCCCAAACGCAATACACCTAGGATCGACCTGTTTTAGTGCATAAAATTCTTTGGCGAGTACCCCAGCAATTTTGGTAGAAAAGTCGTGCAAAATCATGCCTCTAAGGCAAGAACCATGACAGCTTTCCCATAGGAATACATAGGGCTCCATAGAGAGTACATCTGGTTGGGGTGGGTCAACTTGAATTTGGGAGTAGGCCAACCTAAATTTGGAGGTGATACGGGGTTGGACCAACTTGAAATTTAGGGTTGGGGGGGGGGCAACCTAAATTTGGGGGTGGACCAACTTGAAATTTAGGGTGGGCCAACAGGGAAAGAAAAGCACGAACTATACGCTAAACACAGGGAAAGGCAAGTACGAGCTGAGTCGAAGAATGACCAGGATCAAATCCCGGCCGCGGCGGCCGCGACATCGTGCTTAGCAGCGTAAGGCCGAATGCATTAAGCTACCACGGCGGGTCCACAGCAATACGGTACATGAAATTAAGCAGTGACAATGGAGCAGATAGCCTACAGGTACGGCGGGCATAATCACCGTCACGGCATATGGTGTTATGTGAATCGTCATTCGGCTTCCTGCAAAGGGTAGTCGTCCAGCACGCTCGTGCTTCAACACGGTGCAATATACAGCCACGCGTGAGTCTTGCTAACAGCACTGTCGCTCTGTTTTTACGACGAAGTTTTCCGTAGTTGCTTATTCTCCAAATGAGGCCGCTGACGGACAAAGCATAGTGGAAAATGGAGCATTGACTTCTCAACAAAAACACTCATTTAAATAAATAGGCACGCCCAGTGCATACAAGCAGTAGTAATAACAAGTATACGCAAAAAAGTAATCGAAGCATTTTTGAAGCATTTTTCGAACTCGACGAGTATTTGGTAGTAGCTAGGCGTTATCGTGCAACATGCCAGATAATGAATAGGGAATGTCAAGTGCAAGCAAAGGAAGTAAACTGGCATAAAAGAAATCGAAACACGTCTAGAGAAAAAACAAGCAAAAAAACAATACAAAAGCAACGAAAAAGGCTTACATGTCATTGGTCTGTATCGGGTTTCGTGAGTGGTTCGCTCACGCTCTTGAAGGTTTCATTTTCTTCGCCCGTAGGTGTTTAATGTTAGCTGAAGCAAACGCCGCAAGGAGCACTGTTTTTCAAGAAGGAAGCAAAAATCATTTTATCGCGTTAAATACGCCTCTTTACAACGTTCGTCGCCTCCCGCTACCCAACCCATATATTTCGCGAAAAGGGCAAGGCACGGTTACTATACAGGAAAGCACTGGTTTTCCTATTGCAATTGCTTGACTGGGCCAGTACTCGCAAGAAAATAAAATTTTCGCTGAATATACAGAAGGAATAAAGTACAAAATTCAAAATAACTTGAAAACGGAAAGCTCGGAAAGCTGGTCGAACCATTTCGCAACTCTCGCTTCCATTTTGCGCGACGCAACAACCTTTAAACAAATATTTTTTTTTTATGTTCCATGATGCCGCAGCTGTTGTAAGAAAAGGCAGGAGATGCGAAAGCTTACTTTTGTGAGGAAATGAGTCCGAAATGAAAATGCCGTTAGCGCTTCGAGCAATTTCGTTTCTCTAGCGAAGCTCTTAGACGGGAGTTTTACCCGGCAGCTCAGCGGTAGCGCACCTTTCTTCCTCCGAGCTTATAGTCAGAGCGCTTTCGTACAGCTGGACTACCATTGCGAAGGAACTCTACTTTGATGCTTTGTTCAAATATTTCCGAGTTCTCTCAACAATCCTTTGTATGTTCGAAGTGGTTCCAAGTCTCCTCGAGTGTGTCACGCAAGGGTGTTAAAGCTAAAGCGAAAATGATTTCGGGAACTTCACATCCTTCTTCTTTGCTCACTTATTCTGCCCTCCCTATTATTTCTGTTAAACCGCCATGGTGGTGTCAGGTTAAAGGGTAGCACGGCCTGAACTGTCATGCTTGGTTTGTTATGTAACAATGCTACTGCTTCTTCGGCGACATTTTCTCGCACCACTGGGTGGTTTTGTGCAACAGAGCAGCGCCGTGTCCAGAAACAACCATTGAAAAAAGAAACTATAGAAAATGAAGGCGTGGTATATTTGCTGTTGACAGGTGCACTAACGCGATCGGTTCACCCGCATCCGCGAACTGGATGAAAGGCGCGTTCCGTGACGACAGACTGCGCCAAAGAACAAGAAAACTGCAATAGCGAGAATTATTTAGGCTCCAACACATAGCTTCAACTAGGGCCCTCCGCTTTGAACCCTTTAAGCAGTGAATTACCAGTGCACGACTAGAGATAGTTAATCCTTTTGATGTGAAGTAGTCTTCAGTCAAATGCATTAGATATACTAAATAGGCACTGTGCACTGGTATGGGATAGATTTCATTGCATAATTATGATCAATATCGTCATAATGTTCGACGTATCCCAAGACCTAGCTACGCCTGTTCTTTTCAATGTCACACAAGGCCGATTTTAGACTCACTGAAAGTAAACAACTGCAAGAACAGGCAATCAAGAAAGTGTTTTCGTGGCCGAAGTTTGTGAAGAACACGAGTCGACGCATGATTCTACGAAAGCGATTCAAAGAGACGCGTTCAAGGTATTCCACATTCGGCAGCACTTGATCGTACGCACAGCTTTGTGAGTAAGTTCAAATGCAAATCCAATATTTTTAACTATAGTAGCTCTGTAAGGAACACTTAATTAGTGCATTTTGGTAGGCAGGTAAATCATTTGATTCCAAATAAATTTACTGGGGCTGAAGGGGCCGCAAACATGTCAAACACAGAAATGACCTAATTGGAAAAATTCATAAAGTGATATATGCAAAAATTATTCAGAAAAAAGAATGTGAGACTTCCTGGCAACAGCAGCCACATTTTCATGTTTCAAATCTATGAATTGAAAATAAATACTAACCTGCAATTAATATGTTTGCGACTAAGACGGCAATAAAAGCGCAGATTTGTAATACGAAAAGTGCATCTATGAAAGTGTTCAACAAATAATTTTCGCCTCATAAATTATAGCTGGGGGGAAGAACTGGGACTTGCAGATAAATCGAGCACACGCATTTTACAAGGTACTGTCACATTCACCAATACTTTCCTTGCCTCACCGTATATACTTAATTATCGCTTACATGAGGGCAGGAACGGAATATTTAATCTCAACTGCTTAATTCAGTTCGTCGGGGTACAGAATATATTTGGCGATTTCTTGGTTACAACGTACCTTTTAGCTACTGAGAGTGGGTTATTCTCCTGATACCCTGGGCTGTGAAATACAAAACATTGCTTTACTTCGGAAATGTTATCTAAAGACATGTCCTAGAACGTAGAGTTAACTAAATTCACAAAAACCGCCATAATACCTCGTGAAAAGAAACAAAGAACTCGGAACTAAGGTCGTGAGAGTGAAAATTGACTACAGAAAATGGAACGCAGGGAACCACATCAACCCGTATCAAAATGGCTTCAGAAGATTGCGGTCGCAGCATAAAGGGCAGGGAGAATAGTGGAGCTACAAAAATATATCCAAAGAATATGCACGCTCACTCTGGAAATTCATCATGGCGCTGAGGAATTTGACAATAAAATCTCAATCCCCCCTTAACGGGTTGTCTAAAATTGGAAATCTCGAAACTACCACGCTTACTTCAAGCACTCACCAAAAGATTTCGACCACCACTGTGGCGGCTGCTAAGAGTGCATTACATAGCTACGGGAACGGCATGTGTGTGGGTCATAGAAACTCAGTTATCGAGAACCCCTTCCTCAGTTCTTTCTTACGTCACTTGGAGGGTTTGTATGCTATACCTCCGAAACTATACGAGTAGAACGAAGCTTGCAAAAGTCAGGCATAATGAACGACACAGTAGCCCATGTTACCTAGAACATCAGAGTGGCTGACAAGAATGATGATCCATCAGACGCGTTTGCTCATGCACCTATTCTTCGCGCAACTTTAAAGGTCTTCGAGCAAGAATGCAGGGCCTGAAAAGCTTTTAGCCGTGAGCAGGGAAGATGGATCGTCTCGCTTTGTGGGTTCATTTTTTTTTCTGAAAGCACAGAGATGTATCGCACTAGGGCCAACTTCCCTTAGCCTTTTCTAGAATAAAAACACAGCTAAAAGAAAACAGTAAGAGTCATTCATGTGGCGGTGATCCATAGTTTTGGATAGCGCTGTAATGATTCAAATTCAAAGAATGGCACGTGGCCTTGGAAAGGGCTTTTAAGAGCATCATCTCAAAGCCTGCGTTATTTCCTTTACTTCTGAATTCCGATGTTTTTTGAAAACAGTTTATTGAATAAGGTATAGTGAACAGCAAGCGACAAGTCTAATGCAGGAATGACTTTGCGGGTACTTGCAGTTTCGGTTGTGCGAGAAATGTGCGTGATGGCCGCGGCTTCTTGGATTTCCGAAAGTGACATGTAGAATGCATCACTTTGAACAGGGCCAAGCTGATTTTCACGCAGTGCGCATTGGCAAAAGGATAGGGGTCAAAATTTATTCTCTTGTTATTTAGCTGCAAAAAAGCCACAGGAAGGCGCCAGTTGCACAGTAATATTCATAACTAAAATGTATTTTGATGTCTGTGCGTTGAGGAAGACCGAGCGCGACGCTTTTCCGAAGGCTTTAAGGAGCAGGAATGTTAAAAAAAAGATACATAACAAATGCACCTACAGCACATACTAAGTGGCTTTCTGTCCTTTAATTGGATATTCATGAGTTTATAGCATTGAAAATGTAACTGTCGGCTCTAAGGGACACTGCATTGCCCAGTTTCTCAATAAATTAGGCTACCCTAGTTTCTAAAGTGGATTTAGGTCTCACTACTTAGACGGAATTTCATTAAAACACCGTGATATTCCAAGACAGTCAAGAAGCCTCTCTAGTTCTACTTGCCAACGCATTTCCTGACAATCTATCCTCAGGTAACAAAACCGTTATTTCGAGATTTCGTGACTGCCGCGGGCACGCTTGGGCTTACTCCGTTCCCTCGGCGGTGAATAAATGTTCACTTCAACAACTAGGTGCCTTCAGCATGCCAATGTGCACGAGTAGAAATTATAAATACCTTTAATTAGACATACAAGAGCATAGTTTTCAGAAGCAATAGCAGTAACTAGATAGACGGTTGGTTCAATCTGCTCCCGTGACTCGCTGCAGAATGTGTGGAATGCAAAAATTGCTACCTGACGTACTACAGCGCTCCAATTACGGCCGCGTTTTAGTCCAATGCGGCAAAAAAAAAAAAATTTGGGGGCGGGGCATGGTTACTTTTAGAAATACCTCGTTTAAATGCAGCTAATTCTGCAGGATGTCCCAGCTAATTTTTGGCAGAGTTTAAAAATATGCCGATGCACTCTAAGGTGACGAGATCAAATGCATGTTGCTAACTATTGAATGAAGTAAGTCAGACTACTTTTTAATTTTGCCCAATTGCATAATTAGTCAATAATAATTAACCAACTGCTGAACCAATGAACTTAGGCAAAATATTCCAATTAGAAATTCGTAGATCGTTATGCAAAATGTCCGATTAAACAGTTTCTAACTTACTATATATCATATAGATTCGTATTATATATATATATATATATATATATATATATATATATATATATATATATATATATATATATATATATATATATATATATATATATATATATGCTTTCCCGCTTACTGCAGAAGCCCGCTAAATACAAAAAATGCCACGAGACATGCCCGCTTGCGCGTCGTAATTGCAGCTCTCCCGAACATTTTTCCTACAAACACAACATCTATCAGTGTGTGCTGCCGCTTGAAAGGCGACAGGGCAGTGACGCAGGCGTTGATTGTGCGATATACGCCACCTATATGCTTCTCTCGTGGCGGTTCATGACAGCGATGAGCAGGCGCCGCGGCAGCACATCTGGCTAACTGGTATGTTCGTTTGTACACGGAGCGTTTGGGAGCGTTGAAATCACAGCGCGCTAGCGGACATGTCACGTGTTCTTTTTTTTTAATTTTGCGGGCATCTGCAGTAAGCGAGAAAACACCAATGCCTAATAAATAGAAAGTTAGAAACTGTCTAATCAGATATTTTGCAATGTGCTCTACAACTTTGTAATTGGAATTTTTCGACTAACTTCGTTGCTTCCGAAGTTGATTAATTAATCTTTACTTGTTATGCAATTAAGCTGATTAAGAAAGGTAGTGTGGCTTACTTACTCCATACAATAGTCAGCAACATGCATTTGGTCGCGTCGTCTCAGAGTGCATCTGCATATCTTTAAACTCTGGCTAAAATAAGCTGGGACACCCTGTATATGCCATGCATGTCATCAGAGCATTTGTAATAATAAAGAAAGTAAAGAGTGCTTTCAATGCACATCGCGAATGGGAAAGAGTGCTGATTATAGTTCTGAGACTTTCAAAATAAAATTATAACAGAGCTTATATACTGCCCTATCTACAACCAACATGGGTGTCTGGCGCAAAGTTGAAGCTTGAGCAAATTTATTTTGCTTGAGGTTTCTTGCTTGTATCTCGTCATCGATACAATCTTCAGATAAGTTTTTCGCCTTCTGTTATGAATGTCAGGCTTCTGCAGCTCCTTAACTATCCATCCGGCTTGTATATGTGAATAGGTAGTTGCTCATTCTGCCTTCCGCAATTCCTTGAGCTCTCGCAGAAAAAATGTCAGCGGTGCACTTTGCGAGTTGTTTCTTTTCTTGGTTGTTTAGAAATTATTACGGGGAGAAAAGACGCTTGGCAATATACTTACAAGATATATACAACGGGCAGAAGACAGGTATGCAAGATGGAGCCTACGCATATGACTATCGGCGATCGTCGTCCTCGTCAGTCCTCTCATCTTTGTTCGCTACTGCAGCGCCTAGTAGCATGAACCCCGGCGGCGAAGACGCTGTCCCGGCGCTTGGTAAGTTTGAGTGATATTGCTTCAGTCGAGCGACATGAACGATATCAAAAGAGGATCGTGGTGTGGAGGTACCGAGAGGTTGTAACTCGCAGGTAACGTCTGTCACTTGACGCAAGACATGGTATGGGCCTGAGTAGGATGAAATTGGCTTCTCACAAAGTCCAACTCGCTGTGCTGGTTTCCAAAGAAGCACAATGTCACCAGGGTTAAAGCGGGCATCGCGGTGACGAGCGTCATATATGCGACGCTGCTTTTCTTGGGAAGTGGTCAGACGCAGGCGTGCAATCTCACATGCCTCGGTAGCTCTATATATGGTAACTCAGACATATTCTGACATTGCATCGAGAATGGCTGGGAGGATCGTGTTAATTATTCAAGAATGTCATAGCTAACATTGTATAACTAGGAACCTTTTTTTTTCATATTGTTCAAACCTGTACTCACAAATGCCTTAGCTAACATTGTATATCTAGGTGCCATTTGTTAAACAGTTTTGTTTATACATATTCATATACATAATTTTCTGCACTAATAACTCCTGTTTGTTGAATTTACCCGTTTTTGCTTGTAACCACTCCCCTCTATAATGCCGTAATGGCCCTGAGGGTATGATTAATAAATAAATAAATAAATAAATAAATAAACGGTAGTATGGGGTCTCGTCCGTACAAGAGAAAAAATGGGGAGAAACCAGCAGAATCACGGCGGAAAGTATTATATGCGAATGTGACGAACTGCAGAGCGGCATCCTGTTCCCGGTGGCCGGTATAGAGACGTACATAACGAACATTTCTGTGATAGTCCTATTGAGATGCTCCGTGAGGCCGTTGGTCCGAGGGTGATACGCCTTTGTAAACTTGTGCTTTGTATCGCAGGTGTGCAAGATGTCCTGGACAACGTGTGAAAGTAGCGACCGTGGTCGGTAAGGAGTTGTAGGGAAGAGCCGTGGTGAAGTATCACAGCGTCGAGAAGGAAGTCAGCGACGTCAGTTGCACAACTGGTAGGGAGAGCCCGCGTGATCGCGTACCCGGTGGTGTAGTCAGTAGCAACTGCTATCCACTTGTTCCCCCTGAGCGATGGAGGAAAAGGGCCAAGGAGATAGACAATAACCGGAAAGAATGGAGCAGATGGTATTTCAAAGGTCTGAAGACGACCAGCTGGTAGGGCTACTGGTTTTTTGCGGTACTGACAAGATTTGCAGGAGGCGACGTAACGACAAACGGAACGATAAATAGCGGGCCAGAAGAAACGACGCCGAACATGGTCATATGTCTTTGAGACTCCCAGATTACCAGTGGTTGGGACATCATGCAACTTGTTACGTCTCAACAGCACCAAGGGTGTTAATTGAACCTTTGCCACGTGTCAAACAACCGCACGTCCTAACCAGACGTCAGCGAGGCATGGACAACGACTAAAAGCGCTCACCCCAGCATTACCTGCAAACCGGAGAAAATAGTGAATGAGAGGGAACCACGACAACGAATGGTCAGGCGTAATTATTTAGACAAGTCAAATCACTACTCATCCCTCGGCACTTATCCAGCCATCAAGACAGCGTGTAAACCGGCTGTTGCAGGGTTGCACGAAAGGCCCTCAGCCCGTCCTTAACCTAGCACACTTAGCGAAGAACGGGGTGGGCAACGGCGAATGAACCAGGTGTCACCGGATGTTTTCTTACTTCCACAGATTCCAAAAGAGTTTCTTCTAGGCGGAATAACTGCGGGTTATGGATAGCATGGGGCGTAGTATCGCAACGGAGTCGACGATGGTTATTTGCTACTGGACAGTCTTCAGATTACCTAGTCGAGGAGATGATGGGATAAAAAGCAGACACTTTTCGAGAGTGAGGACAGAGGGTTCTGATGTAAACTGAGACGTTTATCTTCCTCCAGCAGGGAGTGGGCTACCGTACTGGAGCCGTGTAACTAAACTAATAAACCGTTTTTCTTTCATTTTCAATAACTTGATCGATGGGCTTGGTGTATTCCGTGACCTGAACGCCACCCTAGCCATAAGAACTGCTTGGTAGCGGTGAGATTAAGGAGGCCGTCCTCACGATCTGGGATTGGCGGACCTGCGTACGTGGCTCAATGAGGCACGAAATTCGCAAGATCGACGGAAACTACGGACGGAAGAGCGACTTCTGCAGATCCGGGATCAGAATACCACCTCTTTATGGCTCGGGGAGACACGGCGATTGCAGTAACGGCGCGGAGTCTTGGACGACTCGAGGGATCTGGAACGAAGAGCATCAGAAGGCAGTTCCACCATCTGGGATCAGCTGATCTGCAACGTGGCTCCACGAGGCACCACCTTTACATGTCGAGTTTGGATGAGTGTTTGAGCGACTACGTTTGGCCAGATGATAAAAAGGGGGTTCTATCCGGCAATTAGCTGTGACTGATCGCCACTGGATGAGCGTGAAATACAAGGGAAGTTGTAGTCGGCTCTCGAGAAGCATGGAAATAACGGCGTTAAAGAAAGAGGAGCTGCTGCTCTTGGCATCAGAGCTCGCTATAGCGATGAACGATAGCTTAAGGAAGCCCAAAATCGTCTCTGAGCCTGGGTGCCTGTGCCCGCCAGCCACCTAGTACCCGAGGCGATACCAAGGAAAGCCGTCCACAGCAGGATCCGGGAGAACCGTCAACGCCAGAAGGTCTACTATGACCGTGGAACGACACACCTACCACCACACACCCCTGGTCATCCCGTCACTACATACCACACCCTCCAGCCAACCTGGTCCCCTGCTATTCTTCTCAGGGCAGCCAACATGCCCCGTTCAGCAATCCTGAGAACGTAAGATGGTCGAGAATTGAGACCTACAAAAGGATACCAGCGGGACTTCACGACCCATCGCGAAGATAGTCCGGCAAAAGCTCCCGAAGAAGGCTTCAGAGAAGACCACCTCTCTCAAGAGCTACGCAGAAGCACGAGTTTTCGTCACAAGCCCTCTCGATACCCGCAACCTGAAAGGCATAATTAGTTTCCCAATAAAGGGGAGAGAGAGAAAATGATGCATAGAAAGGTAGGGAGGTTAATCAGACGCTGTTCCGGTTGGCTACCCTGCACAGGGGAAGGGTGAAGGGGGATAAGAAGAGACAGAGAGCGGAAGGGGGAGATAGAGAGAAATAGAGACGAGCGCGAGCAAACCGTGTACACTACAGAGCCGTACGGGGCGGCATTCCTAATGTCTATAGTGAAGCGCCATAGACCGCAGGAACGTTAGTAACGCGAGTAAAGCCATCAGCGTGGATGTTCTGTGGGAGCACCAATCTAAAGATTTGAGTTCTGATAGTGGACGATCGTCCAACTGATCCAGTACTCTGCACAGTACGTGTCTGTGGGCCCTATATCGCGGGCAGATAGAGATAATATGTGCGAGCGCCTCATCGATGTTGCATGTGGCGCACGTGACGTGGGATTGTTGGCCATTCTAATAAGGAAAACATATGGGTTCGTAAATGCAATGCCTAGCCACAGACGGCACAGCATGGTCTGTTCACGTCGCGGTAACCCAGGCGGTAGGCACATCCGTATGTCCGGAGACAGCGAACGCAAACGACACATGGTGAAAGCGTTCGAGTCCCACAGAGGCAAAGTACATTCACGGGATATCAATCGCAGCCCAGCCGCAGCAATAAAGGGGAGTTCTAGCACGGCTGAATTTGCTGTCGTCACCAAGAACCCGTAATCACGTGACATGCTACGTCATGTTGCTTCGCTTTATATGTAACTTGCTCAACCTCAATAAACTCGTTGTTCGTCCAAGTGCTGACCTCGCAATATTATCCTGCATCACAGCTGCTACAAGACGTACACATGCCATGGAGACTCAATAGCAGACTGCAGTTACCTGGATTACAGACCTACTGCCGTACTAGACGCCGAACAAGCGTCCTCTATTTTCACTGCTGGTAATCAGCGAATTAATCAAAGGCGTAGATTAAAAAAAAATGTGTCATCTTTATAACCCTTTTCGTAATTTCTCATGTTTCACTAATTTCATTCTCATTTGCCGGATGTATTTGTTCTATTCCTAAGACACACAACGCCTACAACAGCCTTGAGCAGTTAGGAAATCAAATGCGGCTAAAGATGAACGGCCTTGGTGTCGTATGTGTCGCCTGTGCCATTATTGCGATATTTAAAATTTTCCCAAGTAATGACCTTGTTTCGTTTTGACAAATTCTTGTGTATTTTTTCTACACATCTCTGTGATTTCCGAACACCGATGCGAAGTAAGCCTATTTTTTTCACGTTCCACCTATAAAGAAACGATTTATATCCCCCCTGATTTTACGATGACGTTGAGCTGTGTTTCAGCGCATTCCTTATTTACTCCACCTGGTGCGCGGCTTAAACTTTTTCGATTGTTCTTCTTTTCTTCAATGTTTTTTTTTCCTTAAAAGCGGCGATGAACACCTATTATTTGCAAATTTGTCCCAGAGGCAGCGTGTCCTTGGGTGACAAAGTGAAGCCGGACATAAATATTTAGTTATCTCTTTTCGGAAAGTCGCAGCTGTGTCAAGCGGATCTGTACGGTCATAGCGCTGTCTTGTAGGCGTGGATGACGTATGTGAATCTGTGATTGCTGATTCGCCCTTCCGCAATTCCTTGAGCCCTCTTCGCAAGTATATCAGCTGTGGAGGTAATCAGTTCTTCCTTGTCCTCATCATTTAAGTGTGGGTAGATTGGGTTGTACGAAACAATGCGATCTGAAAATAAAGAAAACAGGGTAGAAAAATGAAAAATTAGTGCCGGCCTTAACATAGCAGTGCAAAATTATTAAGCTCACCAAGAACCCACCTCCCCCCCATTCCCTATAATAAATCGTTAGAGCCCACGTAGTGCGAATAAAGTGTAACTTGAATCCTTGTTTCGAGAAATGTTTGCAGCACAGATTTGGGTTCCTAATGAATAATATTTTAGCAACTTGAACTTTCAGTGTTCAGTTCATTAACCCTTGAGATGACTGAAGAACTCGTTATTATGCGCCAAATCAAAATGGTTCCAAGATTAAATTGTGGGTTCTAACGTGCCAAAACTGCACAATGGACTATTATGGATGCCGTAGTGGTGGCTCCAGAATAATGTTAACCTCAGTCGAGGAACCGGAGTTGGGAAGGTCATGTATTGCGTCTAACAGATAGCCGGCGGTTTGTTACACTAAGGAAAGGGAAACGCAGTTAAAGAATGGTCACGGGTAACGATGTGGGATGTGACACGAAAGTTTGCTGGTTTAGAACGCAGTAGTTGACGAATGACAGGGGCAATTTGAAATTGCGAAAAGAGCCCTTTTCATGGTAACCGACGTAAAATTGGCTAAAGACGATGATACTGACTAGTATTAGAATGTTGAAGTTGCTGCGTGACGATGTACGAAGTTGCTGATTGCGTACGGCACAAGACCTTCGTCATGGACTGCTGGGAACAGTTATTCTTAGCTCTCATGTGTAATGGTGAAGAGGTAGATATACCATTCTCTAAACATAAGTAGAAACAACCTACAATTATGCTGTGCAGACACGCTAAATGCGGTAAAACAAGGGAAGCAACCCGAGGTTCGCTTCGTCCTTGGTTTCTGGTATTTCCTATGCTACTCTCAGCCTTTGAAATACAACTTCTATATACTGCTGCAACAGCAATGACTCGGCGTCACACACGCAAAGTTAGACTGCTGAAGGAGAAACTAGTTCGAGGCTTACGGCACCGAAGAAAGACATAGACACACTTCCTGCTAGTAACAGCGCAAAATGTAGACAAGGGACGAGACAAGAAGACACCACAAGCGCTGACTTTCAACAACGTTTATTCCGAGAGAAACACGGCTTCTTATAAACATTTCCCTCACGTGTCGCAGTCACGTGATCGCACATCATGTGAAACAAGCACTTTTTTTCCTTTTATGCACTCAAGATAGCGGTTGCACGTGCACAAGCTCAAGTTCTTTTTTTGTCAGTAACAAGGACGGCGTGCTAACGCATTGGTCACGAAGTCTGGTAATCTCGGCTGCCTCAATTATCTCCCGGACCAGCTGGTCATTGTGTTTCTTCAGCACTTTACAGCGTCTAAATTCAGCGGCGCAATCTTTTGAGGGGCAATCCCTGATATGTATGCCTAGATTCCTGTTAGTCTGCTCGACGCTGAGTTTGTGTTCCTTCAGTCTCTCATTTGTGCATCTAGAAGTTTGCCCTATATACCTTTTTCCACATTTCAGAGGTATTGAATACACAACGGCTTCTGTGCACTCCACAAAACGATTCTGGTGATTAGTCGTGCACCCTTCCTGGTTTATCGGCTCTTCAGCATTGACGCGTCGGCAGAGGCTTTTTAGTTTTTTCGGGGCAGTAAGCACTACATTAACTCCAGCTTTGCCCCCAATCTTTTTCAGGCGGTGAGATAAGTTGTGCACGTATGGCAGGGCCAAGGTACATCGTTTTTCTTTTGGCTTCTCGCTACCTGGCTCGCCATGGGCACGCTCGAGTTTTTGGCTCTTGCTCATTTTTTCCGCAACGGACACAAGAAGGTGCGACGGGTAACCAGCCCTAGTAAGCCGGTCTACCTGCCGACGAAAACTTTGTTCCATTGCGTGGATGCACGATTTTTTGAGCGCATTTGTTAGACAAAGGTTTGCTATTGCTCTCTTCATTAGTTTTGAATGCGCTGATTCGAATGGCAGTGGCGCCTTGTAGCCTCTGGGTTCATAGGCCCAGCAGACCTTCCCTTTGGAGAGCTCGAGTCGGAGATCAAGGAATCTCAAAGACCCTTGCGTGGGGACCTCGTGGGTAACAGCAAGCGGCTGAAGCGCATGACAAAAGCGTGTTAGTGCCCCCAAAACTGCGTCATCTGAATTCGTGCCAGAGCCATCACATAGAACCATGTAATCGTCAACATACCGAAAGACTCCCCGGACGTTTGTTCTGGTTAGGGCGTTCTGAAGTAATCTATCTTTCTGGGCAAGAAACAAATAGCTAAGTACTGGCGCAATACATGACCCTATACAGACGCCGCGTTTCTGGAGGTACACATTCCCTTCCCAATGGAACAACTTTTACAATTTTTACAATTTAACGCACGCAATGGAACAAAGTTTTCGTCGGCAGGTTGACCGGCTTACTAGGGCTGGTTACCCTTCGCACCTTCTTGTGTTCGTTGCGGAAAAAATGAGCAAGAACCTAAAACTCGAGCGTGCTCATGGCGAGCCAGGTAGCGAGAAGCCAAAAGAAAAACGACGGACCGTGGCCCTGCCATACGTGCACAACTTATCCCACCGCCTGAAAAAGATTGGGCGCAAAGCTGGAGTTAATGTAGTGCTTACTGCGCCGAAAGAACTAAAAAGCCTCTGCCGACGCGTCAATGCTGAAGAGCCGATAAACCAGGAAGGGTGCACGACTAATCACCAGAATCGTTTTGTGGAGTGCACAGAAGCCGTTGTGTATGCAATACCTCTGAAATGTGGAAAAAGGTATATAGGGCAAACTTCTAGCTGCACAAATGAGAGACTGAAGGAACACAAACTTAGCGTCGAGCAGGCTAACAGGAATCTAGGCATACATATCAGGGATTGCCCCTCAAAAGATTGCGCCGCAGAATTTAGACGCTGTAAAGTGCTGAAGAAACACAATGACCAGCTGGTCCGGGAGATAATTGAGGCAGCCGAGATTACCAGACTTCGTGACCAATGCGTTAGCATGCCGTCCTTGTTACTGACAAAAAAAGAACTTGAGCTTTTGCACGTGCAACCGCTATCTTGAGCGCATAAAAGGAAAAAAAGTGCTTGTTTCGCATGATGTGCGATCACGTGACTGCGACACGTGAGGGCAATGTTTATAAGAAGCCGTGTTTCTTTCGGAATAAACGTTGTTGAAAGTCAGCGCTTGTGGTGTCTTCTTGTCTCGTCCCTTGTCTACATTTTGCGCTGTTACTAGCAGGATGGAAAACCAACAAGCCCAAGCTGCTATTCTAGCGATAGACACACTTGCATTTCTTTACTGCTTTGTTTCGCCTACCGGTTGCGTCTTTGAGGTCTGGCATATTGACAACCGGAAGGCGTAACACTTCGCAAGCCAATGGCTTGAGTGCCGTCTCGTTGACGATATGCAAAAGGTGAGATCTCATGAGGCCCATGTCTGTGCTGCGAGCTGTGATGGGCACTTTATCAAGGAGGACCTGGATACAAAAAAAAACAATGAAAATGAAGCCGCGAGACGGGCTGAGTGTGTCAGATAAACAACATCATGCGAATACGTCTTATGCTAACAAAGATAATTGTAGGAAGTCCCGACTATGCTAATTTAAGTAGATGCAAAATGACATTGAAAGGACAAGCTGGTAAGGAGAGAATCTTGATATTATCAATGGGGATTCATGATTTAAATGAACAGGCATAAAAACAGATACAATAGGGACGAAAGGTACTGCCTTTACTGCAGCACACATGGATATTTTCTTGTTTCCTTTCTTTTACGCCACAGTACAACATTTAAATTTACAGTTGGCGTTTCTGCTGTCCCCGTTGTCACTCTTGGCCCATGGTTTGGCGCCAACTTTTACAATTTACATATTGTGCTGAGCTAAATAATTGGCAATCATTCGCTTCATCAAGCTGATATATGAAGAATAATATGTATATTAGTCTTACCTAGCGAAGCGGTATGGTACTGTCTGTATTCCATCATAGCGGCAGCGTTCGACATATTCAGCATGATTGACTTGCTGCACGTCGACGTCTACTGAGAACAACTGCACCCGAAAATACTACCTGAAACATTAGGTCGTGTGCTTCTACACCATGAATGAATGACTGACTTGGCAGATTCAAGCGATGATTATTTACTATAGGTGGGAAAACTCGGAGTTCGAATATCGGATAGTATAAAAAACTGAATTGAATAGTATAAAATTGAATTCAATTGAATAAGAAATCGAATTGAGTTCCTGACCATTTTCGAAAATTTTGTATTTCCTTATCCATTCTCAGAACTGATTTCATCACCTTCACCCGTTTGAGAACATTATTGCGGCACATTCACAATACTCTACCCGCGTATACCCCACTGTACATTTGCAGTACACGAAGAAAATAGATCACGATATGCATAGCAACCATGTTGCCGCCATTTATATGTCCACTTCTTGCCAGTCACGCAAACCATTTCTGGACATCATTAGTAGTCCGTGTCGCAGATACTCTTTACATATTTTCATGATTTCTTGCTGCGATAAATTCTATAAGGAAACGAGTAAGTGTGAGTGTGTAGAGAGGCAATGCCGAAAAAGGGAATGGAGGCGTATGAAAGGGAGAAGGGAATCTATTACGTCTCAATGTTGGCTGCATTAAGTTTTTTTTTTTTGAGGTTCTCACAGTTAGCATAAGATGTTTTCTACGCAAAATGTTTGTTAGGGTATGGAAATCTGGTTTTAGTATGAAGGTATTGAGGACAAAATCATGGTTCTTGTCATACGGTAGACTCATGGCTTTGGCGACCCCAGCTGATTTAAAAAATAATGAAACAAAACTCTTACATACAAAAGCTTTTGAGTGCGGTAAGTCAAAGTGGACGAACATTAAACCGCGCACATACACAGAGAGACACGACGACTACGACGACGTCACCGCTTAGTATTCTGTATTATTGAAGAATACCTCCAAACACATGCTGATGAGGGCATACTACATTGACTTGGAGGGAAGGAGGGACATGGATACAACTCATCATTTCCGTGAATACCTACCTGAGCGTATTGTTTCCACCGGGCAGATTCTGCAAGGGCTATGGCCACTTCGAACATGGGGATGCAGTGCTCGAAGGTGACAAAGCACTCTCCTCCTGGCGCTATCATCTTCTCGATGTTCTTCATAGCCTGAGCCTGATCCTTGACCCAATGGAGCATGTTGAAGGAATAGACCCGCGCAAAAGGGCCATGCTCATTCAGGAACTTGTTCACGTCGTCATTCACGATGTCGAATAGGACGTGGTCGATCATCTCGTGCATGTGATGAGACCTCGCGTATTCGAGCATAGCCGTCGAGTTGTCCGCGGCCACTAGTTTTCGGCACTGATGCTGGCCGCGCGGCAGCAAGTGGCGCCGTGTGAAGTTTCCATCGCCACAGCCGATGTCGAGAAATGGAAGTGCCGATAATTTGCTGTCACTGGAGTCTATCGGAGTGAACGCGTTCATGAAGGCGTCTAGCACTTCTGCAGAACTTTCCCGGTAGCATCCCATGCTGGTGCTGAAGAGTTCCGCTGACTCAACTTCGACAATAGAGTGTGCAGAGTTATTTCCAAGTTCTGAAACTGAGCCCATCCTAATAAATGAAGAGAAATTCTGTAAAAAAAAAAAAAAAACGAAACAGTAGAGGTGCTTGAGACACGATCGCTTTGACTCACGTGGGATTGGTGTCATGATGGATGAGAAGCTATGGCACGATGTAGTCTTGCCTGAAGAAGGCGCAACAGAATATAAAGGCAATGCACTCACGTCAATAACATTTTTCTTGCTTTGGTTCCTGAGAGAGGTTTTAAAGACTAGACTCGTAGGCCCACGTCATCAAATCCTCAAATCTTTGTTATCAAATCTTTGTTATGGCGTACACTAAAAATGAAAGCTGAACTCCTGGAATGCAAAATATGAGCAAATATACCCTGTAGGAACACTCCCGTTGTTTACCAATAGGTGCCTTTCTTTTGGAAATCTTCTTGACCTTCAATAATGACACAGCTGCGCATGAAATCTCTCCAGTATAACGTCCAGGACGGAGTAATGTGCTTAATGGCGCACAGAAAGGAGGCCGAGAACGCAGGTCGTAGTAAACGACACGCGCAACTGAAATGTGAAACTACGAGTAGGGGATTAGAGGGGTGTTTTTCCTTCCTATGACATCAATCCTACTTCTTTGATAAGACATTGCAATATTATACAATGACCACTTTGTCGTTCTACATTAATCTCTCGTCGCCTCATCTACTTCTGATATGTTGGACGAGTTTTTAGGAATTTTTATTGTGATGGGAATGATAAAGGACATTGCAGGCGCATTTTCGCCTACGTCATCGTTGCCGCTGGCGTCGCGGTGACGTCCGCATGACGTCCAAGGGCGCTAACACCGTCGCAACATCACTCTTAGAAAAATTTACACCCTTTGGGGCGTATCCTGTCCCACAACAGTAATCGTCATCTGCCTTGCCCGCGTTTCCTTTCTTTAACGCTGCGAGCCCGGTACTTCCCAGTCACGAACGGCATGCGCGTTATCAGTGTGACGTAGCATTCTCGACAGGAAAGTTGCGAGCGCCGAGTTTCAAGAAAGGAAACGCAAGCAAGGCAGATGATTATTGTTGTGGGACAAATATACACCCCAAAGGGTGCAACCGTTTTAAGAGTGATGTCGTATGCTATACGTGCCAGTAAAATCACGTGAAGGAAGCCGACGATCGCGGCTCAATCTGGCGTGCGCGAAAGAGGAAGCGGAGAGCAAACGTGCCGTCTTACGTCGCGCGAAAGGCCGTGAAGGGGGGGGGGGGGGGCGGCGGTGGCGTTGTGCTCCGGCAGCAACTGCGCGTTTCGCGACCGGGCGCAAGGGTTACTGACGACTGCGGCTCACTCTGGCGCGCCATACCTGGAGGAAAGCGGGAAGGCCGAGCGAGAGGGATGGGGCGGCTTCGACTCCGCCAACAAGTGGGCACATTGCACGGCCGCGCGCCGCTGCGTGCGCCGTACCTTGAAAGGAATCTACAGACGGCTCATACCTTTGTGCACATATCATACCAGCCTCTCTTGCGTTGAAGCGGCAGACAGCCCGAAGACGGCAGGAACTTCGCTCACTGCTGCTGCAGCGCTTGGTCGTACCAGCGCTTCGACAGCGAGTGTCCGCGCTCATCAAGTCTATGTGCTCGTGCTTGTGCGCGCTGACACTATGCTTGTTAATACTTAGTAAGCGAATGTTTGCAAGTTTATACGGCCGATAAAACTACTGTCTTTACTTCGTGTAGGTGTGTACTACTTTGCTATCGCATCAATGCTTCGCCTTTCGGGCAAAACTGCGACTTTAAAAAAATTAGATAAAACCCTTTTGCTGTTCACGGTCACTCACGTCTTCACATGCCTTTAAAATAAACATAAGAGAATACTGAATAATGTGGCTTGAGCAAAACTTTCTAGTTTTCTCGGCCAACTTTGTGACATATGTTGAGTTCACATGACTTTCTTTTTAGAGGAATGTCTGCTTCTCGGCCCGACTGTACAAGGTAAAGCTTGGTGTCATTTTATTCTTTCGCGTATTTTGGTTGTTAAGTGAGCTAAAAAGTGCGTTCATTGATGACCCCCCAGCAAATGAAAAGATCTGTTACATTGAGTGATAAGCGTGGAATGTGTTCTGATCGGCGTTTGTGGAATCTTGCAGTACTGGTACAATCGGTTGTTATGCAGGGCCAGGCATCTGGACAAACCAGTAACAAAGAGTGAAACTATCAATTGGGCTTCATAGCATCGTTAAATAGTTATTGAAAGTAAATGCAATAATTGCCAGAATGGCTATATTTTTTGACACATTACATGAATGTCACGCTTCTCAACATAATATTACGCTCATATATAAAAAAGACGCATAGGTCGCATATGACCCATATCTGTATACCCGTTGTCATATGGGATGTCGTGTAAAAGCTCCTGTGTGCCAATAAATACCTGATGCGATCATATGTAGTTATAATTACCAAGAATACGGAATATAAGAGGAATAAAATTCTTTGTTGCCAAACTGTGATAATATTACGTTCTTTAAAAAAACAGCATTGGGGTTTTACGTGCCGAAACAACGATATGATTATGAGGCACGCCGTAGTGGGGGACTCGGGAAAGTTGGACCACCTGGGATTTTTTAACGTGCGCCTAAATCTAATGTTGTTGAAAAGGGCAATGTTGTTTATAGAATGGAATCATTCATGAGACAATATCCCTAGGGCAAAAACGCGCGAACGTAAAGCAATCCATAGGAGTTATTGCTAATTATGATGCATTACACGACAAAACTAAACCACCTGATGATGTACGTAGTGATTAAAGTAGACATTCACTCAGTAATTACACAAACCTGTAATCACAGCTTACCTGTAATTCTCGGAGAGGTATACCTGAGTGGCTCGAAAACCAGGCGAACTTGTTGCCTATGGGGACAAGTTGCCTACGGGGACTACGGGAATGAGTCCGCTCCAGAGCGTTCGTCGTGATTGACTGCGTAGTTCATCGGAGGTTAAAACGGAGAATTCTTTTTTAAAAAATCGCACTAGAACAAATAGAACGCTGACATTTGTATGTATCAGGTGCCGTATTCAACTTCACTTTCAGCTGGTAATGCTGCTGCACGCGGCAGCTGTGTGGATAGCACATGTTTTACCCAGGCACTCGAACCGGCATTGAAATTTAGTGTGCGCACTGGCTGACGTAGTTGACACCGGACATAGGTGCTTTATTTATTTTGATGAAGTTCAGCAGCACAGTCATCGCACTGGCAGCAATTATTCTATTCCTAGTAATATTCCGCATTATCAAGTCTCGCTACACACGCATACTACATACACCTCTCCCCCTTCTCACATTAGCAAATCCCACAGTTTTCAAGATATAGGTACGTGCATATGGGAAATTGCTGTCGATGTTATAAAGCCGGGTGGCATCGGGAAGCTGGATACAGAAAAAAACAGCTAATGGTACAGTCTATTACGGGATATGGACGGCATGTACCAGGAACCGAATGAGGACATGTCCCACAGGATGGATGCGCTTGTCAGGCGACATCAGGGACAGAAACATGCAAGAAACACCGAAGAACGGGTGATGCACGTATGCGCAATCCAGGCATGATCCACGCACGTGCCGTCAGAGGGAGGGCACGACAATGGCGGCGACGATTGCGTGGATGCGCCTCGAACGTTAGTATAATCACTGCCGCACTAAAAGCATTCACTCGGCTAACCTCGTGAGGCCCTAATTTTAATGGGTCATTTCACTCGACTTAAGTAGTTGAAGCGCCAAAATTTCTGACATCGTTGAATGTTTTAGCACATGATGTAGGGCGTGTACTGGCATTGCGCCAGCGCCATCAGCGCTGCCCGTAATGAACACTGCAGCCAGCGACTGTAAATTATATTTATAACTTTCTTATTGCAAGCCGCAATATTGCTTTGCAAATTTTTCTAGTTATCTGAGTTCGAAGATTTAGGAATAGGATTATTGCGCGAATGAAATCACTTATGGCTATTCTTTGCGTGCTGCAATCATCAAAAAATCTCTAAAATAATGTAGTCAAAACCATAAAACTTGGTCACAGATATGTTTTAGAGCGCAGCTCCTTGGCGCCCGTTGCTGCGTTCCTGCGTTTTGCGCTGCCATCGTCCCTCGCCGTAACCTAAGTCATCATCCGCGCGCTGCACTAGCTGCGCGCGCTCCTGCTGCCATCTCTCGCGCGCGGCGCGAGTCTTGCTCTCCCTTTGTGCCCGAAAGCCGGATCACGTTACGTGCAATAAAAACAGCGCTAAACGAGAGGACGAGTGACGGGACACAGACAACAGCACTGTTGTCTGTGTCCCTTCACGCGTCCTGTCGTTTAGCGCTGTTTTTATTGCACGTAATCATGAACCAACCAGCCCAAATGCGTACTCTTCTACCGGATCACGTGTTCTCGCCTATGCTCTCGCCCACTTCCTCCGCTACCGTGCACTCCGCCCGCGCCGTCCCTTATGCCACTGTCGCAGCACTGCCGCGGTGCCGGAAGCGGGCGCTCCTTGCCGGCTCGCGCGTGTTCCACGGCTATCAGCTCCTGCGCCTCCGCGTCGCGTGGCTGCATAACTCTCAGCCATCTCTCTCTTCCCCGTTAGCGGGGCGCGTTCCTGAGTGGCCTTCGTCTCTTCTGGCCTTGCTTGCGCCTGGCTGTCCTCGTGCCTCCACTACTGCCCTGTGCCTTCCCTTACCTGGTGCAGTGCCGTTGCGGTGACTCGAAAGACAGTTATAGCGGTTCGTCTGCCCTTTCTTCTACTTCCCACCCTAAGCTGGTGTGGCCGCATTGAGGCCTGTCTGTGATTGAATGAGCGTGTGACCTCTACTCAATACCCTTGTTCTCCACCCGTTTCCTCATCCCACCTCAAAAGAAGCATTAAATAATAATTGCTATAATCTCGCCTCCCCCCCCCCTCTCTGTGGCGGTGATCCATTATAATATAGCACGATGGCGCATCGCCGGAGAGCCGGCTCGATAGCGGCGGATCGCGGTGTGTGCAGCCCAATCCGAAACGCAGAACCGCCTCCGTTAGGCTCTGCGTGTTCTGTATAGGGTCGCCTTTTGTTGAAATAAGGCAGCAGCTGCGCTCAAAGATCGCATTACCCGGACGCGTAATCGTCGGCAAATTTTTTTTGTTCGCTTATCTCGTGACATAGCTTTAAGATGAAATTAAATGTAAGCACGAAGGCCAGTTTCACACAGATAGAACAAATGCGAATTAGGGAGGAACTTTGGCTTCGAACAATACAGACTTGACATGGCGTACGCAAGCATCTATACAGAAGATCACGGCATCGGCGACGACGATGGCGAAATTCGCCTCGAGTGTCCATTTATTTGCTATTGCAATATAATGTACAAAATATTGATGGAAATGTATTGGCCAGCCCAAAATAAGCTTTAATGGCTCCTGACTCCTCTCTCATTTATTGTCTTTGTTTTTGCTGCAGTAAACGGATAATGCACTGGCCTACAGCGAAAAGCTCGACGCAAATATGCAGTGCAAAGTACGGACCGGATACCTCAATGCCGGCCCGTACTTTTCACTTGCGGACTATCCGGATACGTCAGCAGACAACTCACAGACAGAAGTTTGCAGCCTTTACTTCGATATGGAACGAAGCACCTCGCCGTGTCTCTCTATAGTACAGCAGTTTTTTTCTGGAATGATACTAGTCCTTTCCTAGCGGAGTAGTAACTTTTCAACTTGACGTATAGCCCACTGTGTGTCTCCGCGAATGATTTTGCAAAATATTTGCTTGAAATTACTGTTCCGTCGACACGCTCAGAGGTTATATTCAATGAATTAATCAGTCCATCAATCATTTAATCACCGTGGCCAGGCACAACCCTAGGGCGTGAGTACTGGGGCACGCATACATAAAAAGCAGAAAAAAAGCCACAGTGTATCATCACTAAAAAAATAATTATTATAATATGAAAATCGAATACCACCCATACTTTTATTTATAACAATAATATGTATGAGATGGAAATAATGATATTTGCACATTTGCCACTTACCATATTTACCGGGGCTGTGAAGCTTCTAGGGTTATGAAGGTGAGAGAGAGAAACACCAAGTTTCTACAAAGCTTTATTTAATCCTATGGTTAATCATACAAACGAAAGTACGGCGCTACGCACTGACTCTCAGGGTCTGTTTTATAGAGAGGGAGATAAAAAAATATAAACATATATACGGCAAGGAGGTTAACCATGCAGAAAGCCTCTATAGGCCCGCAAGATAAAATATGCTATGTGAAGTGTGCCAGTTCAAAATTCGGTGACCCGCCGTGGTTGCTCAGTGGCTATGGTGTTGGGCTGCTGAGCACGAGGTCGCGGGATCGAATCCCGGCCACGGCGGCCGCATTTCGATGGGGGCGAAATGCGAAAACACCCGTGTGCTTAGATTTAGGTGCACGTTAAAGAACCCCAGGTGGTCAAAATTTCCGGAGTCCTCCACTACGGCGTGCCTCATAATCAGAAAGTGGTTTTGGCACGTAAAACTACAAATATTATTATTATTATTAAAATTCGGTGCATCAATTTTCATTTTGTAACTTACATTTCAGCACCCATGTTATCTCTTTAAATATATTTTTATTCATTCCCGTGCAGACTAGCTCTTCTATGGAAGTACGCAGAGAAGACATTTGCGGCACAGTTAAACAACATGTATAGCAATTCCACTATGAATATACCTAGATGAGTTAAACACATGCCTAACAGCACAAAATTGTTACCAAAATTCGGAAACCCGCCTTATTCCACTATCCCGGCCCGACACCAGGTCACGTTATGAGGCCTCAAACGTGAACAGTGCATGTAGAGCTGGTTTACAGAGAGCAAAAGAATCAAATTTTATATGCAGTTTACCCACACCTCGAGTACCAGTTAGACCCTCAACTTCCACGACACATCGACACACTTTTACATCGTCTTCACGTCGGAACTGCTTATAGAAAGCATTTCTCTATTTTGTTTTTCAAATTAAGCGTCTGGTTCATGGGGCCATGGCTCGTGGGGTTCATGGGGCCACGACGACGTGGACGTACACCTCCTACTCCTCGCCCATTACCTATATACAGTGTATTGATCAAGCATTCCGTTTCATCAGACTTTTTCACTTCTGAAAGTGTTAGGGCCTATGGCCATCATCGCAAAGCAATTAAATAAGACCAACGTTTTTTTGTAGAAACTGGCATTTGCAACTTATGTGGAGTCTACTACACTGTGTGTGCCTCACCATTGCCTTTGAAAATTGGTTACCCAAGACATTTGCGGATTTTGTTACAACGAAAACTTTTCGATAGAGACGTTTACTCTTAGTGATGCTACATATTCTTGACAGTTTCCATGAAAATGCGCCAAAGATAAAGAGGAAGTTTTCGTCTTCGTCATTAGAGATTTTTTTTAAAGCTATCGAGATGAACCAACTCGCCCGAATTATGTTATTGTTACATATTCTTCTGTTTCAATTATAGGAATCACCTAATTCCAAAATTGATACGTGTCCTTTAAATACTATATAAGGAACCAATTGAAAAGGGGTAGCACTTCGCCAGAAAATGGCGACAACTTGTCTTTATATGTTTATTGAAAGAAAGATGAAAAAAAGAAAGAACCGTAAGTGGTAATGGGAACCTTTAGCAACAATTTATGCAGCGCTTTCTTCTACTTTCTTCTACTTTGCGCCATTTAAACGTTGCTGTTATTACCAGGTTCAAAAGTAAAACAGTAGTAGTTATTTTTTTTTTACTATAGTGACACAACCGGTCGTTGTCGCCGAGAACTTCACGTGGCGTTATAACGATTGCGTTTCGGCGCATCTCGCCATCACGAGATCGGACAACTATGCTCGAGTGGCTATTTTTCGCAACCTGTGAAAACGTAGTGTAGGAGGTTGATTAAAATTTGGTGGTGTTCGACTACAGGAACGTTTACTATTGGCTATGAGTGACGTAGCAGTGGAGGGCTATGCACTGAATGTTATTGCGTAGTTTGTTTTGAAGTCTACAGAAATGCAATTGCACGGGTGTTCTTGCACTGTGATATCAATCGTAAGGAATGAACTGGGGCTGAGAGTTAGCCCGTCCGTCTCATCGCGTTGCGAAACAGAGCAGCATCACTCGTTAGTCACACCACCTGCTATGGCAGCTGGTTAAAATATATACCGCATTTCAAAATAACCTCAGAACATTTTTTTCCCTGCGGGGAACCGGCAAGTAACACACTTTGTAAAGTCTGTTACTTCATGTCTTTATATGTTTTCTGCGAGTGTGTATATGATTGCGTCCGTCGGTGTTTCCGCGCTTTTCTTCCCCCTTTACCACGAAATCCTACATTTGCATGCAGGACTTCTCATTTAGCCAATCTAACCGGCTATTTGGGCTGGACGACGATCCCCGTACGCTCTGCCCTTCCCCTTTCTTGCACGCGTTGTCCTTGTGAGCATTGATCGTGCTGTGGTTAAGATTCGTTCACGATGCAGTAACGGAATGAGCCTGTATAGAGATTGTAACATATATAAATACATACTTTCGCACATTATAGGTAACAGTTGTGCTAATTACCTTTAAAAATCAAAATATCTTCTCAAGTTTCCATGTTTGGGACCATCTTTTGTCAGGAATAAAAGTTGACATTATTCGAAGGAAAGTTTCCCACAACCAACTACAAGCCCTCGCAGCGGCATACCTCAGTTGATATGGCGTTGCGCTTCTGGGCTCGAGGTTGCGTGTTCGAACCAAACTTCGGCGGCCGCATTTAGGTGGTAGCAAATTGAAGAAAAGTTCGTGCATTTAGATTTCCGTACGCGTTAAGAACCCCAGGTGGTGAAAATTAATCCGGAGTCCTCCACTGCAGCACTCCTCGATATCATATTGTGATTTTCGCACGTAGAAGCACAGCATTTCATTTTATTCTACGCACTATAACCGACTGCTGTGCCAGGTGTAGTAACGCGACGTCTGGCTGTGAAGCATGTTGGCACTGACACCTTACAGCGTCTGTACCGAAGTGGCGTTCGGCGCTGACATGTGTATATAGCTCCGGCAGTGCATATGTAGATGTTCACTTCACTTCAGTGCCAGAACTTAATTAAATTCAGCGCCAAACATCAATAAGGCTGGCATGATGTTCAAGTCAAACAGTAGATAAACATATCATCCGAACTCGATAGCATATCACCAATTGATTTAGGCAAAGTGCGCCGGCTGCGTATCAAATGCGAAAGTGAGTACCTTCGTAAACGTTACCGTACCTGCAATATCAGTAGAGTGGCAAGTTGGGCTAGTTCGTGGATGTTCATCTTGTACTAAGGGGGGTACTGTGTTATAAACACACGGACAACAAAAGTAGAAGTGAACAGGACTCGCGCAGACTGACAACAGAATTTTATTGGGTGAAAGATGATATATATAATGATCAAAAAGACCTCATCATGCCTACTCGTCATCAAAAAGCGATGCCGTCGCAATCTTGCGTCCAGAAGTTGCACCACAATTGACGGCAGCGCTTTTGGATGGCCTATGCGAATTATGAGGTATTCTTTATCATTGTATATGTGTCATCTTTCGCCTAACAAAATTCGTTTGTGAGTGTGCGTGCGTCCTGCCCACTTTGATTTCTGTTCTCCGTGCGTTTAGAGCGCAGTAGCCCCCTTATTACTAGATTAACGTGCCTATAATGTACGCATATGATATTAGAAGCATTTCTCGGCGTGTTCTTTTACTATAATTCTGCGCTTCTCTCTCATTCATTGGCTACGCGCACTGAGGCACTTTAGGCGAAACAGCAACGCAAATTTTGTCAATAGAAACAGAAGGGTGCAGCCAAATATAAAAGCGGCTTGCTGACGGACACGCCTTGGAACTTCATTGTTGGGTGAAGCGCAAGGGACGAAGATGAAGAAAATCAGATGGCGAGAAATAAAACGAAACGAAACGAAACGAGAGAACTACGGCAGAAAGCACAGACTGAAACTTTATTGTGAAGAAGAAAGACTACAACTAACCAGACAGCTGTGGCTTCTTAGCCTGCAATCTTCACTGCCTTCTGCCTGTTTTGTGTGTAGTTTACAAAGAAGGAAGACACCATTCTCTACCAGTGTGTTTTTGGACATTTTGTGTCATTGATTATTTGATTCAAGATCATGTGATGACACTCAGTATATTTATATACATTTTCGCACGACAAACGTTCACTTGCTAGTTGCCTTGTTTCTCGTCCTGTTTTCTTTGTTTTCGTCCCTTGCGCCACCCCCAACCATGAATATAAATGAATTAGCTCACTTTTCTGCTTTTCTATCAGAACTTCGTCTTGTTTTGGCTGAGCGATGTACAAAGGAGCGCCGACCTTATTAGGGGAGGTGAGTTAAGAACTATAGCGCACTCTGTTAACAAACTTGATGTTGGTTCAGTGGGTGCACACGAACGTTGAAGTCAACCTGAGACATAGACAGAAAGGTACGACTGACCCGCAACAAGAATTTGGCTTTTTGTCTCCCCACAATCCACCCAACCTTTGGTATCGCACACACTTCTCTCTCATTTCCTCTTTAGACTGTTCGTTTTGTGGTGCTGTTCTCTGTATCTTTGTAGCCAGGGGCACTTTGACTGCCTGTAATGAACTGGAGAATATAGACATTTTTTTCTTTTTTGTTAAAGGTTTTTGTGTCTTCGGAGCGGGCTTGTGGGCTGCATAAATGAATCCTGTTTTTACATGTTTATGGTCATTTTTCGACATCCAGAGTAGTCTTTCAAGCTTGACGGGAACGTAAATCATTATGTTTGAGCGAAATTATGATTTGCCTATATATAAATGATTGCTGAGTAAGGGTGGACAGGAGTAGTGTCTGCTTGCCAACTGTACGGTAACGTTATGTCGTCGATTCCTTCCTATAACTCAATATTTCTTTTCGAACATCCCCTATTCAATAAGTATGGCAAAGGTAATAATCATGACTTGAATATATGACATTGCCTGCACCATTTTTTTGTGGAAGTTTTAATACGCACACATGCACGCTTGATACGTTAACTGTGCAAAAGGGAAGTAGCAAATTGTGCTGAAAACTTCGAGCGTGCCATCCATAAACTAAAGTGTCTTTGCTCTTGCGAGCGACTCACCTGCTTTAGTTTCCCTCTCCTCACCTTGTCGCCACCTGGGATTTCGAGCAGTAATGACTTTCGAACTTGTTATTCTCCTGAGAACACGCGCACCTCCTACTTCTTCTTGTGCATGTCTGCAAAAGAGAACGGGCAAAGTTCGAGTCCTGTGAACAAGCGGCTTGGAGCACGGTGTTATCTTTCAAGACGATGTGGTGGGAAGGTTGGTTTTATCGCAGTGGTAGGAGCATATAAAAGCTCCGCATGCCTTTTTTTTCTGGTGCCAAGAAGAAACGTGATTGCTTTACCAGTATCTGAAAACCGTCCACCATTTTCTTTTTCCTGCGAAAGAAACGCAGAATAATCGGACGCCGTAGAAGTTAGAAAATGTTATTCGCCAGATAAATGGTAGGACTCCCAAAACCATGGCGAAGAGTTGGACGGCAGGAAGGCAACGAAATTGAGAAGGAAGTTGCATGTGATCCCTTTTGCTTGCGTAAACTAGAAAAAAAAAGATAAGTTTTTCTCGTTCAGCATAAGAACTCTGGAGAATGTACTTTCTTCCGATGCATAAAACATGAGAGAAGAGAAACGCGAAGTTCAAACGTAATGGGCTTGAACTCTAGAAAGCGAAGACAAACGTAAAGAAATTAGGCGTGAGACGGAAGGTAGACTGTGTTTTACGCTGCCAACTTTAAAGCTAAGAGCCTTCTCGGGTAACAGTAGAATTATACGAGAGCGAGTGTGTCTGGCTGGCAAATAGTGCGTCAATAAAGCGTTTCATTATATAAATAAAGCGTGCTGGAGATAAAGGTAAAGCTAAAGCTAAAGATAAATGTTAGCGAATATTGGAAAAGACTAAATTTTATCGTTGCGAAAGTGCACGAAAACCTGAACTCAGTTTGGAGTAAGCTGACTTGAGTGCTCACATGTGCCAATTAGAAGTGTACAGCCGGCGTCGAATCCTTGCGCACTGTAAAATTTGAGTAAAAAAGCCGAATAATTTCACAGCAGAAACTCGCAACTTGCTATTTGTATTTCTCGCCTGCGGCAGTAGGCGAGAAATAGTATGCGAAAAACATAGTAGTGTACAGTTCTACTGGCTATACGGTCACTGTGATGATGTGAATCGTGGCATGTGACCGTGACAAGATAAAATGTTTGACCAGCCAGCTTGGAATGATGGTGATTGCGTGGCAACAAGAGAAGAATGAATGATGGTGATCGCTGAAGAAGACCGCGCGCCACGAACAAGGAAGCGGCGTGCGGAGAGCGCGAATGCGTTAGAGCAAACAGGAAGCTCGAACGCCAGAGCGCTGCCGTTCGAGCACAAAATTCACGGATATTCGACGTTTTCCTAGAGATCCCGTAGTCCGCGATGCTGTGACGCCTACTGGGCCAAGACACTATTGCTGATACCACAGGAATACAGTGAAATACACGGGAATACTGCTTCAATGTTTTTGCAACGATGAAAACAGAACTTTTTCCTTTCTTTTTTCAAGTGAGTGGGTTTAATATGCACTGTCGGCAATAAAATTAAGCATTCATTTGCCAGCGAACTTGGCTAACTATCTTTAGAAATGTATCTCTATTGCAGCAATGACGACAGGACCGGTTCTTGGTGTTACACAATAAACTGTCAAAGGATGACAGCGGGCTGACACGAACCATGCGAGTTTGTGGCTATAGGCGCCCCGCTGGCGTGGAAGAAGGAGCTGTTTTCAACAGCTGTACACAAAGGAAGAAAGAATACGTGCGCCGAGAGTAGTGTCCTGTAGTGTGGATGTAGAGAAGGTTGAATAGATGGATGAATAGGCCAAATAATTTAAACATTGCAATCTGAAAGACGAGTTCAGTGAAAGAATCCTGACGTAGCACGTCGAGGGAGCTTGGACAATGGCCGGATTTCAGACAACACCGGCGAGCATCTGCGCCAGAGGACCATTGATCTTGCGTTAAATTATTTGCGCATGCAGGGGAGGGCAAACAGAACTGCGCAACTGAACAAAACTGCCATGTGTGAAAAAATCTGCAGCATTTACCGCGAGGCATTTTGCGGCCGCGGGAAAGAAAAAAAGGACGGTCTGCGTTTCAGCAACACCTGCGGCACGTTGTAAGGGATCCTTTCCCCGTGCACGCCAGCAGAGAGATATTATCGATCTGCCAGCATCAAAGCTCTTTCGAGACCACGCGAAATAGAAGTGGTTCGGGTGGCATTGCTCTGAATGGCTGTTGGCATAAGCCAGAGTATAGGCACAGAGTGCCCCTCATTACGCAGCGGCAAAACGAAACCGGTTTCGTTGAATTATCGCTGTTTCCTGTACCGTGATGAGCACTTTTTCAGTCTTCACGTGGTTTATTCGGGTTAGTGTGCAATACAAAATCCTAAAAGAATGCATTCGTTTTTACGCCGTTTAAAGGTATAGGATGACATTCTGAGGGCTTATTCATGTCTGAAACAGCTTTGCCGAATTACAGCACCTATATATTTTAAGTGCTTTGAGTATCTAGCCATTACTACGACGCACACAAGCGGACGCACCAAAATCCGCATAAGCATTAGCTCGGAATTTACGTGTACTACTTGGAAAGTCTGCTGCGAGTTTTCAAGAGAGGAATGCGGTAATTGAATGCTTAAGTAAAAAAGAAAAGTGGCGACGTTCTTACATGACGTCATCTGCGCACCACAGTTACTTTGTTGTTGCATACACATCAAGTGGCGCATTTGCTGCGTGGTATAATGAGCTCGCACAGAACGTGGGACCCTAGAAAGAAAAATATTTGTAGATAGAATAAGGTCACTAGAGGACAGTAGCAAGTAGCCATATAGTTACACAGGGCGACTTGGAACAACCATAGTTGGGTGTAACATCCCGCATTTCTAAGCCTTTCTTGAAGTACCTTTATTTCGAATTCATGCTAAGACAAAGAAATGCTAAATGGAAGAATAAATCTTTTGACACTGAAAGAAAATTTATTCGTAGCTATATATGCACTTCCTTGAAGGAAACAAGCTGATTATCAACAAATAAAACGAAGGCAACAGTTTTATTTTTGATCTTTACAGGAGAGTTGCGTTGCAATTCCTGGGTGTATGGTCAAAGATTTCACGCTGTTTTCAGATATTCCGTTCCTTTTAAAGCAATGCAAGTATTCGAAAGCTTCCTCGACAAGTGGCTGTTTAGCTATGAACGTACCAAAAACTTCATTGACGAACAATTAAAAAGCACGGAGCAGGCGGTACCAAATTCGCAGCGACACGAACAGCGCCTGTGGAAATTTCAAGATTCCGTAGCCCCTCACCCATCTTTTGGTTTTGCTATATTTTACGTTTCACAGTGCCTACTTATAAGAAAGGCAGCATTTTGGCAATCATGGAATTTATTCTACCAATGTAACTCTGTTTAATATTTATGTGTATCGTCCCGTAAATTTTTCAGAATATTTTTCATGTAGCCTGTGTGTGATATGTTGGGGTGATTGGCTTTCCTCTTTACACAAGGAATATTTAGGCGCACCTGACTCTTGCAAACGCTACAAAGGAAATGAAGGCTTTACTGCTGGTGTGCATTCTGATTTAATAAAATATTAACGGGTGATTATAACTTGGGAAACGTCGCACGAAGTCTCTGCAAGGGCAAGAATGCCAAGGGGTGATCAGGGACACAGGAGAAATGACAAATATGGGCCCTCAGACAATTCATAAAAGCGCATATTTGGTTGGGATAATGTTTGGCGAGAGCAATTGTTGCAGATGTTGAAGAGCAGCGAGGAAGGCTCACACACGTACGCTATGTTAGGTCCTGTAAGCTTTTCAATTAACGAACATTTTACTTTCGCGCACTGGACAGCACTGGAACGCTGTAGCGTAGAAATCCTAGAAATTGAGCTCATCTGAAGCATGCAACATAAAGATGTGCCCCAGGTTTTGCAACACACACATGAAATTCCGTACATAGGCAATCGTCGACAGCTTTTTCTTCAGGCACTCGCAATGAGTGTTCCACGAAAGATTTTGGTCGATTATCACGCCCAAGGTTCAATGGGTCTTTCTATAGTTGATAGTTTGCCCATTAATGGAGACTCGGAATGGCGTCTTAGCTTTAAGTGTGAAGGCAATCAACGTACATTCTCAGTCGATACAGTCAAACCTATTAGTAAATGAAACATACGGGCACTGAATAGACATCTGTACCGATGGTTCGGTTTCATCTACAAAATCTGCAGGCGCTGCTGTCGGCCCGATCCATCTGTGAGCCCAACAAGTTCAGATCCCATATGCAGAACCGACGCTGTAACAAAACTTCTTTTCATGGCTAGAACATTAACACATAAATACTGCTCTTCTCCCAACCTCCTGAAGTGTCGTCGTCGTAAACTAGATTTGTCCCTAACGCTACAACTGTCATAAAAAGTTTACCACTCCAAGGTGACATTGTAGTGTGGCCTCTTGCTTAGGGTATATCATGAGAAGCCAACACACTGGCACCAAAGAAAATATAGGGGAAATTACTTGTGCTTAATAAATAAAATGAAGAAAGGTTAAATTAACGGAAATGAAAGTGGATGCAAAAACAACTTGCTGCAGGTTGGGAACGATCCCACCACCTTCGCATTCCGCAGGTGGGGATCATTCTCCACCGGTTCTTTCATCTAATTTCATTTCAATTAATTTATCGTTTTTTATTTCAATTATTAAGCACAAGTAATGTCCCCTCTGTTGTTTTTGGTGTCAGTGTGTTGGCTTCTGATGATATGACTAATAAAAATCGGGCCGCTCTGTTAACCCCCTTTCTTCTCGTTTCTTGCTCAGGGTGGCATTTATAAAGGCCTACTCATTCCGAATCGGAACGGGAATCGGAATAAGCACATGTGCGCCTCTTGTTGAACAAGAGAAACTATTAGCACATTGTGTGTCTGTATTCTAGATACGACGTCAAGCGTGAACCTTTCAGGACAGAACTGAACCAGCTCGACTCTAGACCATTTTCGGAAATGAAGATCCTTGGGCCGTGACCTTACGCGTCGATGACATAGAAAGCCACGAAAGTGTTATTGCAGTATCTCAAGTGGACCTGCCTTGGCGACCATTTATAGACTCGGTGCGTACCCTCAAATGTGCGCGAAACTATGCTCTCTCTCTCTCTTTTAATCTATACATTACCTTTCCCCAGTGCAGGCTATCAAACCGGACGTGCGTTTAGTTAATTTCCCTGCCTTTCCCTTCTTCTGCTTTGCCTTCTCTTTCTTTTACGCAGTAATTTGACCTGCCTGGGTTATTCGATGACGGAATGAAATGCAATGATAAGCGCGCGCATATATTTGAATAAGTACGGAACATGTATAATTTGGGAGTAAGTTGATAAGAGCCTGAATTTCTCAAAATCCCGCGTTCCAACGCTTCGCTGATCACTTGCGTTGTGGTCTTAAATAGCTGTAGGTTATTCTTATGCTCAACAGCGGCGACAATGGATCTGCATCTAAGCGAAAAACCGACACCCTCTTTTGTAAGGCGAATTGAAAAAGTTGGGAAAAATACTTCGCTTTTAGTGTTTTAGTGGAAACTGCATTTGTGCACTTACAGGCAGTTGCCATTCCTTATGGAGGTCTGCAAAATAGACTACCTCAAAAGTAATCTCTTTGTTACGGTAGGTTGGTCACTAAGTCCGAAACTTGTAAACAAAGCCGAGTTGGAAGGTGCACTTGCCACTGAAGTTTTCGCAAGCGCTTGTGCGGCGTAACCAGATCCTTACAAAAACCCGGCAGTTTCCTAAACGCGTGATAAGAAGCCGCAAGGCTGAAAGCCTCGCGAGAATGGTGGAAACAATCTTATGAACCACAAGTGAAGCACAAAGTCTTTCAGTGCGATGGTTCTCTCGCGTAAATCCCGATGATTTGTCCAACGCCTGCGCCAATGTGTAGGAGTTACGTTTTAGTGTTTGAAGATTTTCCACACAGCGAAATGTCGCAGGAGGCACGTGCGCTGGCTTTTTCACAGTGATAAGGAAAGGATTTAAAGGAGTCGACAGGACTTCGCACTATAAGCTGCAATCGTCCCACGTCTTGCGTTTAAGCGGCTCTAAGAGAGATTTCGTTTTTGCGTTTCTTTTTAGCTCAGGAGAATCCCAGATCTTCGAAGATTAAAAGCGCGATATTGCCGGGACGTGCCTCTAAACATTCCCGATTTTCTTTGAGTCAACATTTTCCCGCAAAATCAATTACGCCGCCAAGTCCTAAACTTGAAGTGGAGTTAGCGATGAAGGTAAGTTCCCGCGACTGCTTCAATCTCGCGGTTGTTTTGTAGATACGTAATGTGACAATTAATGATACGGTATTCGTGCATTGAAAGCACGAACACTGTCCCGTATTCTGAACAATAGTACTATACGCATGATACATCGTATGAAAGAAGTGATAAGACATTGTGCTGAAAGTGTTCGACTAGATAATTATATATTCATACATGTAATGCGTATATACAAGAACGATCAGCATTTGACCAATAACGTAATAGACACCCAGTCAGATTGCTTTTACTCCTTGACGCCTTTTTGATTACCTGTAAGGTTAACCAATAAAAACTTATGCAAACTTGTGCAAACTACTTCTTCGTAGTACAGCAGGATGTGGGGTTGAGCAGGTTGGTTCACGCTGGAAGTGGGGTTAAACTAAGCGAAAAGAAGAACAGACCGAAAGAGCGCCAGCTTGTAAGTGAAGTTATTACACGAAAAAACCATACATTAGTTTATACGAGCAGTGCTGAGATCCCCAAAAGCATCCAGTGCTCTACGCGTACAAAAATCGACGTAATCTTCCTGCAAACCCACAAAACATTGCCATCAAGACCAGCAACTTAGCATAGACCACCTTAAAATTGGTATTTGTTATTGTGCGATAGACCGAGGGGACACTATACAAGCATTACAATTTTCCTTATGTAATACGCTTCCAGCAATCCACGTTTCAAGGAATCCTGTCCCTTACCTAGCGGACACGTGTCCCCAAAGTGCGGCACGCAGCCGCACGAGGCCCAACGAAAGGACAAGTGCCAACGTGTTCCATTTTTTATTGGTAAGTTGTGCTCCCTTAATGGATCATGAGTGCAATGTACTGTTTGGCCGGTATACCGGGTATTTCAGCGAAAGCTTTCAATATTTTTTAAATATTGCCTATGGCAGATAGCGCAATTCTAGTTGATGAGCTGGTCTACTCGAAGATGCGGCCATTACTTACACAAAAAATCGAAAAGCATAATGAGGTAATTAACAAATATTCACTAATTAAGCTTTACTAATCGCCCTAATTGTGGTAAATATTGCAATTTGTGAATTCGAGCCGGGGCGTTCTCAAAGTGGAACTACTTGGAACGAATTCTCAGGTTGATACCAATTTCGAGATATTAATTCCCGAACTTTCCGAATAGGAGGCCGAGGAGTGCGGATGTTTTCATGTCGGCTCCGGCTTTCTCAAATGTTATCGCGGATTTCTCTGTGCTTAGCGACCTAAAGTTTTCACCAAACAATTCTTGAAGTTCTCCGGACTCTGTGGACACCTCGCTTTCAGGTGGGACATTCCATTTTCCTGGGAACCGCACCTTTTCTCCACCCGCCACGTCGCCGCCGCGCTAAGCCTAGCTGGCCGGTCGTTCAGCCTCCGACTGCACCGATTGGGTCTCGGCGGCGTGTCGCGCCTCGGCGCGCGGCGTTTACATCTCCTACCAGAGTGATCCCGCACCTCTGTCTTCGCTATGGAGATCCAGGTCGCCGGCCAGGATATTTCGCCAGATGAAGTGACCGCCCAGTCTGGCTGGGTCACTGCACGATCCCGCCGCTCAAAACGCGGCACCGACAACTTGACCCAGGCCAATGGATCATCTCAAGCCCCAAGTAGCCGGCCCCGCTCTCGGGCGAGGCAGCCCGTTAAAGCTCAAGTTTTGAAGGCGGGCCGCATGCCGCCGCTTCCGACGGAGGACATCAAGATTGTCATCCGCCCCAAGGGCGCCCTTCATATAGCCAAGATCGGCAGTCCCGTGGTAACCACCGCAATTCTCCGAGCAGCGAACCTCACGGACGAAGAAAGCTCAGAAGACACTGTCTGCCCGAATACGCAACAAAACATCGTTGTCGTCAGTACACCTCGCCCGGACCATGCAGACCGGTACGCTCGCATCCGCTCTATCCATGTGAACGGCGTCAACCACGAGGTCAATGCATACGAAACCGCAGCTGAGCACACGACGAAAGGGGTCATCCGTGGGATCCCACTCACGGAGACTCCCCAGCAGATCCACAACAAAATTGTCACTGCCCGAAACCCGACAGCCTTGGCAGCCAAGCGCATCGCTTCAACTACAACAGTGATCGTCGCTTTTGACGGACTGGATGTGCCTTATCAGGTCTGCTACGGTTCCACGTTACTCCCATGTTCGCTATATCGGAAGCAAATTGACATTTGTTACCAGTGTGGCCGCCTCGGACACCGTATGGACGTTTGTCCCTACTCAAATAACAAGATATGCCGGGGCTGCGGTGTCCGCAACCCCCCCGCCGACCATAACTGTAACCCTAAGTGCTCGCTCTGTGGTGGTCCCCATCTCACCGCGGACAAAAGCTGTGCCGCTCGATATAAAACCCCGTACGTCATCCGCAAGCGTATCGGAGAACGACGAACAACCAGCCAAGCCACCTATAAACAAGCCGGCCCCTCCACCCTCAGCACCAGAACCAGGCCACGCTCCCGCACACCGTCAAGGGGGAGCCGTTCCCGCTCCAGAACTCCATCTCGATCCAGGCAACAACGCTCAAGATCCCGGTCTGCATCGGCTTCACGCATCACATCTACCAACAACAGCAAGGTGAGCTTCGCAGACGCTCTCATGGGCACCTCGCGAGAGGGTCGTAAGATCGACAACACACAAGTCACCTACCCTCCTCTTTCACCAGAAAACCCAGAAATAGCTCAGCTTAAGCGCGAGAACGCCATCCTACGTGATCTCCTAACTAAACTCTCGCAGGAGGTTAGAGACCTCAAACAGTCCCAAACACCAGCCCCTACACCTATCGCACAGAACGTCCCTGCCGCTAGTCAGGAGGCCCCCTCGACTCCCGCCCCCAAGAAGAGAGCCCTGCAAGATGGAGCCACGGGACAGGTCCGCTCTGAAGTTAAAGACATGCTCATCTCACTTCAAACAACTATTAGCACTTTCCAACATGCTCTGGACTCCATCCAGCAAGCCTTCATTGGTATTGTCCAACGCGTGACCAACCTGGAAACTCATATTCTCACGCCTCCTAGCCATGCCGCCCCCGTCTGCGACCCTTCCGGTACGCCGATGGCGACATCCACCATCTCCCACCATGGCTCACACTAATCAAGACGCCCTCATTTGGCAATGGAACTGCCGAGGCTTTCATCAAAAACAACCAGTGCTCAATCAATACCTACGCCAACATACCCGCCGCCCGGATGCTATCCTACTTCAAGAAACCAACAACGCCCCGACCACGCTCCCCGGTTATCAAACCTTCCATACCACCCACCCTCTTCGCCGGGTCTCCACCCTAGTACGGCGTCGTATTCCTGTTATTGAACATGATCTCAATAGTCCTCACATCGAACATCTATTCCTCGAATTAATTCCCAATCGTAAACGGAAAGAATGCATCTTCCTTCTGAACATATACAATAGCCCCAAGGATAAAGCAAGGTGTCGCTTCCTCACCCTCTTTAAGAAGGCTCTTCACGTAGCTGGAGCGCACCCCCTACTCATCGGCGGTGATTTCAACCTCGCCCATACAGGCTGGGGCTACGTTCGCACGGAAGCTGCAGCTCGCAACCTCTGGCAAGATTACCACGACTTAGGCCTTACGCTCATCACGGATCCCTCCTTTCCTACACGCCTCGGTACTTCCACTACCCGGGACTCTACCCCCGACCTCACCTTCATCAAACATATCACCAACGCACACTGGACCAATACCCAGCAAGACCTGGGCAGCGACCATTATATCCTTGCTCTCTCTTTACCCCAACTCGCTGCCGCCCCTGCCCCCACTAAAGAATTCACCATTACCGACTAGGATGTTTTTCGAAAAATACGCATAGGTTCTACCTCAGCAGAAGGCATTACCGACATTAACACCTGGATGCAAGCTCTACGCACTGATGTTCAAACGGCCACTCGGGTGGTAACTACAGATGCCTCAGTTGAACGCATGGATAGCCGCCTCGCCCATCTTCTGGAGGCTAAAGCCTCCATCCTAGCTCGATGGAAGGGGCAGCGCCTAAACCGTCGCCTCAGAAGCAAGATCTCGAAACTGAACACAGCCATCGAGGAGCATTGTCAAATCCTCAGCCGGCAACAATGGACTGAGCTGTGTAACACGGTGGATGGACAACTTCATCGCCCTTCCTCGTGGCAACTCCTCAAACATCTGCTTGATAATACCACCACCCGCACCACCCAACAGGATCGGCTGCAGAAGCTCCTTTATACGGAGACCCTTAAGCAAGGTCCACAACAGGTGCTTGACTACCTCTGCACCAGATATATCTCCAGGGGACAAGTCAGTCCACACAGCAATTACATCGGTAGACCCAACCCAACACTAGACGCCGATTTCAGCGTATCTGAAATACACGCCGCTCTACGCAAGCTTAACGGTCGTTCTGCTCCAGGGCCAGACGGGGTCACTAACAAAAGCCTTCGCAATCTCGATGACGAGTCCGTGTCCCATCTGACTGACTACATCAACGATTGCTGGCGCAGTGGTGCCCTTCCAGCCGCCTGGAAGACTGCCAACGTTATCTTAATCCCAAAGCCTGGCAAACCATCTAGCCTCAATAACTTAAGGCCCATCTCCCTCACTTCATGCGTAGGCAAGGTGATGGAACACGCCTTCTTAGCACGCATCAACAGTCACCTCGAGGACAACTCTCTCTATCCCCACACCATCATTGGATTTCGCCCTCACCTTTCTACTCAAGACGCTATGTTGCAGCTCAAACATCAAGTGCTCAACGATCGTTCTCGTAACATGAAAGCCATTCTCGGACTCGACCTCACTCAAGCCTTTGATAACATTTCCCATGCAGCTATCCTTGATCAGGTCTCCAACCTCCAGCTGGGAGAGCGAGCCTACAATTACATCCGTGACTTTCTCTCCAATCGCACGGCTACCCTCTCGGCCGGGGATTTACGATCAGACCAGCTTCCCCTTGGCAGCAAAGGCACCCCGCAAGGTTCCGTTATCTCTCCCATGCTCTTTAACTTAGTCATGATTGGCCTTGCCAAGCAGCTACAGCAAGTCGACAATATCAACCATACCATCTACGCCGACGACATCACCATCTGGTCGTACCGAGGCAGTGATGGTCAAGTGGAATCGGCCCTCCAAACGGCGATTGACACGGTTGAAGCCTATCTCCAAGGGACTGGACTGCGCTGTTCGCCGGCTAAATCGGAGCTTCTGCTATACAAGCCCATTCAGCGGGGTCGCCCTCCCAAACACCAATCTGATCACCGACCCTGTGACGCCATCACCCTACGCCTTCAAGATGGCAGTCCTATCCCAAACGTCCCTAGTATCCGGGTTCTTGGTCTCACCATCTCTACCAACGGCTCCAACGCCTTGGCTCTCAACAAGATCTGTGCCCAATCTCAAAACACCCTACGACTTCTTAAACGTATATCTAACCGTCGAGGAGGACTCAAAGAAGAAAGCCTTCTCCGACTCGTCCAATCCTTTGTCATATGCCACATCACCTACGTTGCTGCGTACCTCAACTGGTACCGGGCTGAGCAGAACAAGCTCGACACCCTCATACGAGGGGTCTACAAGCAAGCACTTGGTCTCCCACATTGCACCAGCACTGAACTCTTCAACCAACTGGGAGTTCACAACAACCTTTCCGAACTCATTGAAGCCCAACAACGCTCTCAGCTTGAACGGCTCACCCATACTGAAACGGGGCGCTTTATTCTGTCCACGCTTGGCTTCACCTACCATGAGCAACAGGGCCCCAAACAACCGATCCCGACCGCCATCCGTAGCTGGATCTACATAGACCCTATCCCTAGGAATATGCACCCTGAATATAACAGGGCCCGGCGCCAAGCTCGGGCCGGAGCTATCATAAAAGCCCTTGCCAACGTACCTGGCGTCACATTTGTTGATGCAGCCCGATACTCCCATGGCACACGATTTGTGGCCGTTGCCACACGTGATGGAGCCCTACACCATGCCTGCAGCGTCACTACCCCCACTGCAGAGACGGCTGAAGAAGTGGCCATCGCCCTGGCCACTTTAGATCCCACCTGTCACACCATAGTGTGTGACTCTCGCTCAGCCGTTATTAACTTCAGCAAAGGGCGTATTTGTCCCCAAGCTCTTCGCATCCTCTGCCAGGCACCACATTCTGAAGACAACATCATCTCCCTAACATGGATCCCGGCCCATGCGGGCCCTGTCCACCCACACCTCCCCAATCTCAACGAGGTCACCCACTCCATTGCGCGAGGCCTAGTCAACCGCGCCGGAGTCACTGGAGATGAGTTGGACACCAGGGACAGTCTGACAACTTATAACGATCTTGTTAAGGCCTTTTACCTGAGTCGCCGAATCTTCCCCCCGCCTCACCCAAAGTTCAGCCGGGCGCAGGCTACCACCCTGCGTCTACTACAAACAAACACGTACCCTTCACCCGCCCGCCTCCACCTTATATTTCCGGACGTCTACACTACCCCCAACTGCCGGTGCTGTGGAATTCACCCGGCTACGCTTTCGCATATGCTATGGGAGTGCCCAGCACAGTACGCACAGACTAACACCACGACTCTCTCGGCGAGGTTGCATGAGGCTCTGCGGAGCTCCACCCTCGACGACCAAACCTGGGCGACCCAGCACGCCCGCGAGGCGGCGGCGAGGCAAGCCCTCGACGTCCCTTCGTGGGAGGCGTAGGCCCGGCCACCATAAAGTGCTGGTTCTGCAATAAAAGTTTATTCCTCCTCCTTCCGAATAAATGCATTGGCGTTCCAGTTACTTTTGTGCTTCAATGCATAAAACGGTGTTTTGTTAAGGAAGTATGAGGAGCGACAGCGAATTTTTGCCGCAAGTATGACTGTGCATGTCTGGTAAATGGTGTCATCCACACAATTCTCTTCAAATGGATATGACACAAGTGCTATGATCATTAAATGTTGCACCCCGTTGCTTTCAATGCGGAAGGCTGAAATGCTACGGTACATAGTTGACTTAGTTAGTTGAGTTGGTTAGAGTTACTGTAGCATTTGCCTATTGTTTACAGGTGAAGTCAACTTGAAACAGTAACAGTCTATTCAAGAAAGTTCCTCGTGACACATCAGCCCGATTAGAGCATGTGGCCACAGAAAAGAGTTTTTGTTGCGTTTCGTTATACACGGGTTGCTGTGTAGGCATTGTGACAGAGTACCTCTGCTTCTCTATGTTATAAAATAAATAAATAAATAAATAAATAAATAAATAAATAAATAAATAAATAAATAAATAAATAAATAAATAAATAAATAAATAAATAAATAAGGTAGGTAAATGATGGAAAAAATGACATCGAATCCAATAAAGATAACTGCGCCACTGAGAGTTCACTTGACGCTGGTCGATGCCACTAACTGAATCTCTATATGACCTTTGTAGTCTGATCTAATGGTACAGAATAATCCACATGCTAGATGCACATTGGGTCGAAACACCCAGCTCAATTGAATTTCAGTTCATAATGCAGACCATAAGACTTCATACATTGTTGCACAGGACCAATATAACTACCAATATAACTACCAATCTCCCTAACCACACCAAATACCAATCAACCTCTGCGTTCCATAAATATGTAGGGGTGTTCCAATAAAATTCAACAAAATATTAATATTCCAGAAATATTACCTGCAAATACTGAATCGAATATCTAACATTTGTTCATTTCGAGACAAAGTGATGTTAAGCGCCATTTCATTTTGATGACACAGCGAACTGTTTTTTGAAATCACAGCATAAAGACATGCGTAAATATGGAAGTGCAACTGACGCAGCGAGTTGTGACAATGTTGTTGCTAAAAATAATATTACATTACTCAATTTACCGTCGGACCTAACTGTCCTCCAGAAAGCTCCGCTGGAACTCCGACGTTTCTGATGACTGCTCCGAAAAAAAAGAATAAATGAACTAGAGGTATGCAATACAATAAATTCCGTGCGCAGTCGATCTAGGAATAACGTTGCCAACCGTGCCGAATTTAGCGGGACAGCCCGACGTTTGAGCAAATGTCCTGAGTCCGACTCGGCCCAGTCGGAACGCCAATAGTGCCGACATCTTTTTTCTAGTAGATAATAATCAATAATCCCGATTTTATCTTTATCATGTCCAAGAGACCCGTTGCAAATCCTTATCTTGTGTAGTCTGTTGCATTGTCATAAACAAAAAGGCATTATTTTCATTTTGGTCGTGGTTTTTTGTTCTGTTGCAGGCCATAACCGTTCACGTTGGCTCTATCCACATTGGTAGCCGTGCTAGACAGGCAACTTTTGCATCTGCCTTTTAAATCCGGACATAATAGGAGTAAAAAAAAACTGTTTCGGCTATCCCAAGGCCCATCCCTTTCGGCTTCGTCTACTAGAGAGTTGGAAACCCTATCTAGGAGTAGTATATCATAGTCCAGTGAAAAATGTTTCACGGGTTATTTTGAAATCACCATAGTTTGCCACAATTTTTCATATAAAAAGCGAATAGCGATAGATAAACCCCAATGAGAATGCCTAAAAAAATTCTAGTTACAAGAATGAGAAATACCAGAGTGGAGAGTCGGGAAAGGACACATACGAGAGCAGCGAAAACGAACTGCGAGAGTAGAGAGAAACGGAAGAAGAACATAATCTGCAAATAAAATTTCTAAACCAAGCAGTTCAGTGCAAATAAGGGGACGCGATAATGGAGACGCGGAGAAAGATCAGCCCACAGGGTCGCAAGCAAGGTGCGCTGGATAAAAAAAAAAAAACACTCGGTAAAGGCACTGATTTTTCGATTGCTTTAGTATTCTTTGCGAGGCATGTTAAACGGGTGTGACTAAGTGCAAAAAAAGAAAAGAAAGAAAGACGAGCGATGCTTGCAAGAAAACGAAACGAAAACTGCCTTTGAATTATAAATCCGTGAATGTCGTCTTGAAAGCCTTTCCGCGCAACACGACCTTTCAGTTTAACCGCGTTACTTTTTTCTTCATCTTATCGAAGTCAAACAATGCCTCTTGTATCTCGTAAAGTGCACTTTACCACTCGCATTTACAGGAATGATTATGTGCGCCCGATAAGGGCAACATAGGAATAAGTGGGGTTCACGCCGCATGGTACAAGAATGCACTTAATTTACGTTGTGTTCGCAATGAAAAGTCACAAAGAAGACAATGAAGCGCATCAGCATCTTTAAGTTAGCCTGGACGCTACCAAACGAGGTAACGGGCACAAGATTACTCCCACGTGTATTCAACGGAACGTTTACATTTTGAATGCACGCAGGGTTCTCGGCGTATGGTACAAGAATGCGCTTAAATTACATTGCGTTCGCAATGAAAAGTTACAAAGAAGAGAACGAATGGCATCAGCATCTTTAATTTAGTCTGGACGCGAACAAACCGCGTAACGGGAACTAGATTACTCCCACGTGTATTCAACGGAACGCTTGCATCTTACGTGCGTGTAGGAAATGAAAAAAGAAGGTCTTGTTAGCTTTCCTTTCCACATAATATGTGACCTTCTCGGCGTGAAGGCAGACATACTCCTTCACTTTGCAACATTTATTCACGCTTTCGATGTTCTGCGAAAGATCGAAGGTGGTTTATTGCCGATGTAGAAGCAATTTGATTGTACTGCGGTACCTCGTGAAGCATTGCATAAAGACTGAAGAACAGTTTTATATGTACGAGCTTTCTTTCACAGAAAATCACTTGTACCGTATTTTTCATACTCGCTGAGTTTCATTCCTGTGATTTAAGATTAGTTACTTCAGCCCTCTCGGTAGCAATGGGCCAAGGTGAGAAAAAGAGAAGACACATCACTTTTTAAGAACTTCTCAAAGATCTTCATGCCCTTCTCTATTTCCTTAGACAATCAAATGTTAATGAGTAGAGTGATGAACAACATGGTACTACTTCCTGCCGAAAAAAATTTTACGCGTAGACGGAAAAAGACGTGCGGCTTTCTTTTGCCTACATCTTTGTCTGTGCGCTCACTTTTTCCAACAAGAATCAAATGCTGTGAAAATGCCGGCAACGAAAGTAACCAAATTCACAATATCATCAAATAAATAAATCAATTGAAGCTTCGCAGCTGAACGATAATTGGTCGTGTTCAAGGGACGGAACCGGGACCAACATCTTCGCTGTGGTGTCGCTCTAACATCACGGCTAATCAGGGGGCTAGCAGATGAAAGAGCGAGGGTGAATGATTCAAGAACTCGTAGTGCGGTGATGCTGGACGTGGCAAATTGGTTCTGCGGACATGCGCAAGTTATAGGAAGTATCATGAAAATGAGAAACAGTCAATGAAGCGGCACTTGCTGTACTAAAGCCCCATAATTTTACTGCAACGTCGTGCAGACGCACTTCGTAGAAAACAAGGAAAATTAGAATATTTCACCATTTCTCTAGGGAGTCCTCGTAAATACAGGGTAATTTAATCTCGATTTAGCGTCCAATCAGTAAAGTCGTATTTTCTAAAAAGATTTGAATCGCTATTAAAAATACATGTACAAGTTAATTATTGGCTGCTACCATTGCTTATGCAATGAGGCCCGTCGGGCATTCTGCGAAACATGGTAGTCCTTTCGCATTAAAGTGGTCATAGGTGGCGCTACTCTGCAGCCCGAAGTAAACTATTGTAACATTGGGTAAGCAGAAGGAACAATTCACACGCAACTCAGTTACCACGTTCTTTTTTTTTTGCCAGTAATGGAGAGATTTGGCGAGAAGTATTCACGACCACAAAGGAGAACAGCGCGACTGAAGAGGCTATGTCATGTAAAAATCGGTTCGGCGAAGTTAAAGAGATAGTTCTTGCACTGTAAAAACAGTTGCACCCTTTGGGGTCTATATTTGCCACACAACGATAATCATCATCTGTCTTGGCCGCATTTCCTTTCTGTTACGCTGCGAGCACGGTACTTCCAAGACACGAATGGTATGCGCGTTATCAGCATGATAGAGTATTCTTTACAGGAAAGTAACGAGTGCAGCGTTTTGAAGAAAGTAAATGCGGGCAAGACAGATGACGATTATCATTGTGTGGCAAATATACACCCCAAAGGGTATAAACTCTTTTTAGAGTGCATTCAAAGTTCTTATTTTTTCGTGGTTTTGATGGAGTGGTCCACCGAAAGAGGGCTTGTTACAATTTACGGTCAATGTGAAGCTGCAACAACCGCGTCTTGTTGCGGCACCTTAGAGGAAATCGGCTTCGCACTGCCTCAACCATACGTTGTTATCACCGTTGGTAGTTTTCCCTTAATAATTGGGTTTTACGTGCCATAACCACGATCTAATTATGACGCACGCCGTAGTGGGGCACTCCGGAATAATTTTGACCACCTGGGGTTCTTTAACGGGCACCTAATTCTAAGTGTGCGGGTGTCTGTGTGTTTCGCTCCCAGTCGTTGTTAGTTATAATTGGTAGGCTCTAACTTCCTCTAATCTGATTCGGGCGCCATATGGGGACCCAGAAGTTGAGAGCTCCAGGAAAACATTGCCCCCCTCCCCCTCCCCCCCCCCCCTCCCCGTGCTTCCAACTCACATTGAACGCCCAAGTTTGCCCTAGAGTTTATCTTTTTGAAGTTGCATTTATATATGTGCTCATATTTATTCTGAATTTGCTGACAGTGTCTTACATTGCACACCGGTGTGTGGGTGAACGGGAGCGTTGACTCGGCTCTGTGATGCTGTTCCCATTTTCTTGCTTGTCCTGTCCACGTTGCTGATCATTATCATTGAGTAATGGCACACATGATTTATTTTTGTTGCATCTTACCGGTGTGCGAGCGATGACAAAACATCGCAGATTAAGCTTGCATTTCCGCATGACAAATTGCGCGATAGTATTAAAATATTTTACTTGTAGAGGTAGAAATATTAATGTTGGCGTTCCAGCCTATTTTTGGACTTTAATTTATATATGCTGCATTTAATCAAGAAATAACATGTCAGATTCCTGACAACGTGTTACATTGTAGACGGTGTGCTGATAAGTGCTTGCGCGCTGTCATCGCGCATGTGCTGCACTACGCTATTGCATCTTCTGCATCTGTGGCCACGGAAGCCACGGGGCGATGACGACACGGTGCTTGTATATGCGGCTGACAGTGAACGTCAGGGGCTCTTCTTCAGCGTGTCTTCGAGAACTGGGTGTGACCTGCGTGTTCTTTCATCGCCGATAGCTGGGCCGCTTGGTCGCTGCAGCACGCGGCAACACGACATGGTGTAAGGAAGTTAACCTATCCACCCACACGCGTACGCAAACGAGACGTCGCCAAACAGGAAGTGCCATGACTTCTACAGTGCGCGGCCTTCAACAACCTCCGCAGCTGGACTTCGACAGCACATCAGAGTGACGGCGTGGAAACAGACGTTCGACGACTGTCGCTGCGCATCGGGCCTGAACGAGCGCTCGGAGGAGGCATACGTGCGTGCCTAATTGCTCTATGCAATGGGATTATAAGCTCGAGACATCTCTTCCACGTTCAACCTTTCGGTCGACGAAGCGAAGAAGTTCAGCTTCGTCAAAAAGGCGCTCGACCAGTACTTCATGAAGGAACACAACTTGGTGTACGAAAGCGCTCACTTCCACAAGAGGCAGCAGATGCCCGGAAAATCGGCCGACTACTTCATGACCGCGCTACACGTTCTGGCAGACAGCTGCGTCTTCGGCGACTCCAAGGAACGCCCCGTCTGGGACCGTTTCGTCGTCGGTCAGCGAGACGAGAAGCTTTCTGAATCTCTTCAAATGGACGGCAAGTTGACTCTTTCAACAGCTCTAGCGAAAGCACGGCTGAAGGAAATGGTCCATATGCAACAAGATAATCTAAAGGCCTAAACGACGGTTTCTTGTCCTTGGAGTGGGGCGAGGTTGGCGTTAACGCCGTGAGTCGCCAGAAGAAACTGCGAAGGAAAGTCTTCGGACACAAAGGTTTAGCACGTCCAAATGGACGCTGTAACTTCTGTGGCGGGCAAAGTAACCTGCCCAGCAAAGGCACAGATGTGCCACAGCTGTGGTATCAAGGGACACTTCAGCAGGGTGTGCCTCAAGAAAGCTTCAGAACTGCGACAGGTACTAGTTTCGTAGGTGCACATGGACTCGGGCGACATCTTCAACTGGCCTTTGGAGGTAGCCTACCGTGAAGCTGTTATTGTCGTTAACCACACAGGTTCCGTGGCTCCATTACGTACATAGCGCTCACTGCTTTTTGCATTTTGGCTACAAGCGATAGCATCAGCACAAAGCAGCCATGCAGAGATTTGAAAAATAGTATTCCTGTCTTTATATATGTATGCCGATCTAAGAGAAATATTCGCACTATGTCTATTATCTAATGCGCAAAAGTATATTCGGTTTTGGATATATTTCAGCGTCAACAAAGCCAACAATGACGCAAGTTGGTGCAACTTCATGTTTAAGCGCTTAAGATTTTGAATTAGTGAACGAGAGGTCTAACCCATACACGAGCAGATTGAGATCTGTAGCTCATGTCTTTGGTGCCCCCATTTCGTTAAACTGATAACTCAGCGCATATATATATATATATATATATATATATATATATATATATATATATATATATATATATATATATATATATATATATATATATATATATATATATATAGTTTCGCAGCTTATTTTTATTTTTAGACGGCATTTGCAATTTCCGTTTTTATTAGTTAAATTGCTGTTAGGCAACTCAGTTCTGTTTAAGCGTGCAAGGTGGAGGAAGGCTCGTGAAAAAAATATCTCATCCACCCGACTGTAGCACGGCGCCATGAAGGAAACTCACGTGGCTTTCTTAGAAAGAAAGCTTCGCTGCCAGGAAAAAAAGAATCATTCTGGTCCGGGGATCAGACGCGGAACCAAATCCTTTCCGGGGCTACCACGTTACCATTTGAGCTAACCAAGACGCTAGCAGATCACAGAGGGAGGCCGAATTAATCTACAAGCAATCGATAACAAGCTTTCTTTCTTAAAAACTCGTGTAGGTTTCCGTCATATCTTCGTTCTACAGTGCAGTGGATGGCAGTTCTTCCCTTTCGTGAATTCTTTAACTGCACCAAATATTGCTGGAGAATTTCTGTCACATCGCTTTCGTTTACCGCACGTATGCAAGCAGGTAAATTTTTTTTTGTAATTAATAGCCCCCTATGGCTAGACAGAGAAGACACCAGAGGGTACTTGCGTTTTTTGAATTCGTTTATTAAATGCTCTATCATGTGCAGCTTTTACCTTCAGTGGATGAATTGAGTTTCAAATATTGTCAGTAGTAATAACTACAGGCTTCAGTTATACTAAATGTTCCGTTGTTGGCAGGGAACAAGAACACGTGTCAATGAGTTCGTTTCACTGAATGAAAACACAGCGAGAAAGGGCTAACTGCAATTAGTCACGTCGACAAACAAGTGTCTTACGGGTCACATAAGCATTATACATAACATAAGCTATAAGAAAGAGATTTATAGAAGAATAGAAATGGGTTGAAGTGTATACGGCACGCACTGCCAGATCCTGACCGAGAACTTACCACTATCATTGAAAAGAAAGGTGTACAATTACTGCATTTTAGTGGTGCTAACATATGGGGCAGAAACTTGGCGGCTGACAAAGAAGCTCTAGAACAAGTTAAGGACCGCGCAAACAGCGATTTAACGAAAAATTTTAGGCGTAACATTAAGAGACAGGAAGAGAGCAATGTGGATCAGAGCAAACCAGGAAAGACGATATTGAATTTCACAATAAAAAAACAAAATGAGCTGCGCAGGCCATATAATGCGAAGGATGTATAACTGGTGGACCCACCATTAGAGTTACGGAATGGGTGGCAAGAGAATGGAAGCGCAGTTAAGGACGGCAGAAAACTAGGTGAGGTAATGAAATTAGGAAATTTGTAGGCGCAAGTTGGAGTCAGTTGGCGCAGGACAGGGGTAATTGACGAACGCACGGAGAGGCTTTCGTCCTGCAGCGGACATAAAAATAGGCTGATGATGATGATGAAGCAATGACACGTTTGCCAGATGTCTGTGCATGCAAACAACAGTGAGAACGAGAGCTTGGTTGCGTACGGATTGCCACGCATAAGCCTTCATTATTGGCAGAACATGAGCGCAGGGAGCATTCGGCGCAGCAGCACATGGCTAGATCAGCGCTCAAGACTCGAGGCGAACTTTGGTCGCTTTTCACCGTCTCATAGAGAGCGAGGTAGAAAGAAAGGGAAGGAGAAACAGCAGAGGTCAACCAGATGCAAATCCGATTCGCTAAGCTAAGTAAGAAAAACATTAGGCACCCGAAAAAAATCAGGAGCAGAGGTAACACTGAGGGTGCCACTAAATAAGTTCAAGTGGTTCATTGACGATAGCGCCTCCAGAACCTTACCACTGTGTTTCCGAACAAGGAGGCCTTCCGCCATCAGTTTTTTTTTTCTGCGACGAGCATATATTCGTAAAGTAAGATTAACAATGACCTCACGAAGCTCTGTCATGAACTGCTGACGCCCACATAGTTTACCGCCCCTGCATACTGGTTATTGTACTTCCAGCGACTGCCTATTCTTTCGTTCTTTTATTTTTTTCGAGCTTTAATCTGGGGGACAGCGTACGTGTAGGATTACCAAAACATGGGCAGTATTATGCTTAAATGACGTCATGACAACCACATAATGCGTCTTTCATTACCGGCTTAGTATTGTTGTGTATACTAGACAGTTGTGATAAGCCACACAGGAAGTGAATCTAGGAAAGCAGCTAGCCAGTGAGAAGCAGGGGGATCTCATTGAGATGTTACACGACATTATGTGCACGCAATAAGAGTTTTTTTGACAAATTAATACGTGTAGACGCGCGCTGGCCTTACATGCTTATGCGGAAACATGGTGTTAGATACGATCTGTTAGTGTGCGAGCAAAAGAAAAGACAAGGTAGGCAAGTTAACTATGCAATAATATCCACGGAGAACAAGTTATTCACTGTGGCGTTCACATCTCCCACTTTCCTCGGTATGAATGAACTTATAACACCGCTGTTACACAGGTAAATTGAGTGTGCTTTCGGGCGAATGCACTTGAGTGCTAGTGTCATTCGCAGGCTAAAAACCACTTTATGATTATGAGGTACGCAATAGTGGGGGACTTCGAAAATTTGGACCACCTTGGTTTCCTTAACGTGCACCTAAATGTAAGTACACGGGTGTTTTCGCATTTCGCCCCCACCGAAAGGTAGCCGCCGTGGCCGGGATTGGATACCACGGCCTCGTGCTTAGTAGCCCAAACCGTAGCCACTAAGCAACCACGGCAGGTCCCTGCAAGTTTTTTAGCGTTCACTACAGCCTTGTAGTTAATGGACCACCTAGGCATTGTAAATGCTGCCTAGCCTTAGCTATGTAACTATTACGCATCGCGTGCGATGCGTAATACAAGCATCGCACGCATTTCTCGTGCGTTGCTCGCACGCATAATGCGAATATGTGGGACCGTTACCCACCTGTGGAAAGTTGTTTTTTCATCCACTTTCATTAGCATTAATTTATAAGTTCTTTAGTTCAATTAGTAAGTACAAGTTACTTCCCCTACAATGTCCTTGGTGTGTTTGTTTGTTGGCTTCTCATGAAACGATTAATAAAAATTGGGCCCCTTGGTTAAGCCCTTTTCTTAACCGGTATTGTTGTATGCTGCAACGCCATTGTAGGTATAAGTCATTATTGAACTTAACAAATAGCCGTGACATATTTAGTTCCATGACCAACGGGGGTAGTTGTCCTGATTGCTTTTCTATTTTTAGCCCGATATATATTGAAGCAGCAATTCTAAAGTCCGGTTTCTTATTATGTTGCATCATCGCGCAACACGTGCGACAGTGAACACAAATAATGTACAATGACCATGATTTGACTCCCGGCACAGAAAGCAACTCGCAGACTAGTGTGCTTGTTAAGAACAAGCCCAAAGTTAATCATGATACAAATTTATTACCACAGAAGTGGTACGACAAGAAAAACAGTTCCCTCGGCGAGAAGCTGCGCCAATTTGGTCCATACTTTCGGTAGGTGTCACTGCATGATTAATTCCAGATGGCAAAATACTAATAAGAATAATAAACGAAAATTTACTTTCCTTGCTGACGCGCTTATCTGCTTCCTTTGTGTGCAATGTGCGGGAAGTTGAAGGAAACTATGAAAAAAAAAAGCGGAGCACAGCAGAACCCTTGACCCTGCGTTTGATGGTGGATGGAGGCGTAATGGAGTTTATCGCTTCGGCACACAGCCAAGACTATATATTTCACTCAGCTGGGCACATTCTCTAAGCGATGGATGATGCAAACGACGTGTAATAAATAAAAGGCTATCGACAGGCTTCTAGGGGAAAGAGGGCGCCACGTTACGGCTGACCTGCACACAGCGGAGATTATTGTGTTCGCGGGAGTAGCCGAGATCGATTACATTTGGCACTCGATCGGTTAAGGCGCTCAGGGCCAAATGACGCAAGAGAGGTAATTCGTAGCGATCATCCGCAAACGAATGTTTCATGTTACAGGAGCACATCCATCAAAGTCATGCAACTGTATCAAGCGTGCGCACATCAACGGGAGGTTTCACAACTTCAACGCAAAGAAATCAGCATAATAGAGGCCGTGACAGTTCAACTCGGACACGCACAGGTACTTCAAGAGTACGTATAGCCAAAATTTTACATTGTCAGAAATATTAGGTGGACCAAAGAACAACACATGTGTGTTTCACTCAATTTATAATTTTGTCCATTTTTTTTCTATAGTTCACTATTATTACTGCAAGGGTTAGTGTTAAGCGCCTTTTGTTCCGCAATACCGCGAGTCGTTTTGACGTTGACCTGTGTTAGACATTATTGGGGCTTTGCCGTTACCAGAATTCCCCTTCCGTCTGAGTATGACATTTCTTGATTTATGCATGCTCCCTACCGCACAAGGCGATAAGGTCAGTGCCTGTGTTTGTAACATAACCGCAATGCCTAACCTATAGTGAACATTGTGGAAGGTTCGTCTTTCTTCAATAACAAGTCTAAATTTTTCCACCGTGCGGGTGGTTCACAATAAGGTCCTGTATAGATTGAAGTGTTTCCGTTGCAGCCCAAAAAAGTATCGTGCTCAGTGCTTATGCAACGAGGCCACGACTTAGAATACCGATAAAGATGGCATGGCTGGCGCAGCCCGCTTTCCCCTATTTGAAGCAAAAAAATATAGAAGCGCACCCTACACGTGGCGTCTAACATTCTTTATAACTCTGTTCTAGCCTGCGCGTTCTTTTTAGGATTACTCGCCAAAATTTCCTAAACAATTTGTGCCACAAATCTTTGTTGTTTCGTTGAGCTAAAGTGTTCATGTTGATTGTGTTGTCAGATTTAGTCACTTGAAGTGGTTTGTTGTAGAACATCAGCTAACTACTAATGCAGTCTTCAGTGAAGAAAAAGAGGTATAAGGATGCAAAAAGGGAGCATTAGACTCACAGTGTCGCAGTCAAGTAGTTCAAGGTCGTGTTCGTCCTTCTAGAAGAGAAATCACCGACTGAGGGAACGACGTGACAGGCCTTGTTAGTTTCGTTATATTTACCGCTTCTGCAAGCTATTTTACTGGTTCTATCACGGACGTCGTGTGGGTCATAAATTCAGCAGGGTGTGCTGGAAGCGCTATGTCAACAAATATGGGACAGAATCTCGTTAGAATAGCGCGCTTTACACCAGAGTTGAGCGATTTGTGTTGGGGACTGGCGCCGAAAGCTAAGCATTTTCAGTACACAAACTTGTCTTGCAGAATCTACTGGAACTGAACTCCGAAGCTATGTTTCCGCTGATGGTTGCCGCACCTCGTCACTTGCTGACCAAATTCATTTAAAAACAGTCAAGAGATATTGTATACGTTGAAGCTCACTTATGCAGCCGCAATGCCGCATTCGAAGTGATCAGCAAATGTGCAGGCTGTGAAGTTCTGCGAGATTGTTTCTCACTCAGTGACGCGCACCGAGGCATTGCTTGTGTTTTCTCTCTCCGCCACAAACACAAAAGAAAAAATAGAACACACGCACATACACACACATCAACACATACGAAGGTGCCTACAAATACACGAACATGGCGGACGATCTGCGAACGTGTCATAGCACTCACATAATGCATCCATTTCTTTGTGGGTAAAATAGGTACTTCTGTGGTATATCCATGCACATCGCCATTCTTTCCCACTTACAACCTCCCGCACTATGCACATCCGACGTGGAGTGCAGTTTGCGTATTCCCCGCTTGCTTCCCCGCACCTGTCAGTCATTATCACTATGTGCGAGCGCTGTGGCTCTCTTTCTTCGGGCAAGGCTGACGTCGGTGAGCACTGGGCATTCTCCGCTCACTCGAATAGTTACCTGTTAGTCTGTGCTATAGTTCCGGCCGAGAAAGAATTGACCGGGCACAATTGAGTCAACGTAATTAATTTAATAAATGTATATGATTTTTAGTGGCCTTGAATTGTGAACGAGTACATCTCAGCTTGCTAAGGGCGTCCTCAGTGAGTAACAACGTAAAAGTTCTCGGAGGCGCAAAGATTAAGCTTTGTTTTTTAACACAAACTTCGCAATATCTTCAACAGCCTTGAAGGTAAACATGCATTTATTAACAACGGTGGTTAAGAAAGGACGTCTATAGTAATACAGTACTTTTTGCAAAATGCACTATATGGCTCGGACGTTTCCTGTAGAAGAACAAGAACAAAGTCGCAGTAGCAGTATCAGTAATTGGTTGTTTATTTTAAACATGATGAGGAAGAGGAAAGAAATAAAATTACTGCGGGCCGACCGGTAACTGTGTAGCTCCATCTGCTGACACCTGACCGGCGGTAAGCAGTGGGGTGGGCTTGAGGGAAGAGGCGGGATAGAGAATAGCGCAGGAAAAAGGAAACTATTTACATACAGTACAATGAGATAAAAATAAACAAATAAATAAAATCAACTATGTAATCATAAAAATGTATATTTCGCTTGTGTTGTTACCTCACTCAAGTGTTAGTACACCTGGCCTCGCAATAATATTACAAGCCTAAATAAGCCGGCATTTACAAAATTTTTCGAAGCTTTCTACTATGTCTATAGAGTATTTCTCAAGGCGAACGCCTATTAAGGGTTAACGCGGTCATTAACAATTACCACTTTAGAACATTCACTTAACTGTTTTCCAGGGTTGAAGTGGGTGTTAGAACGTTAAGCCCGCGTACTTCAGTAACATTAACCTACCCTTACATTATGCTTACCGAAACACTTCTTATTGCTGCTGTGCAGGAGCGTTGTGTTACAGCAATCGACGGGCAAGTGACAACGTGATGGTTGCTGCTCCCAAAGCACACCTTTTTCAAGATTGTGGGTTGGACAGCGATCATTTTTTTCTATCTTTTGTTTTCCCGTCTTTTCTTTCTCCTACCCAATCTCCCTGTGCAAAGTAGCCAACCATACACTTAATCCCGTTAACCTCTCTGCTTTTCACCTCTTGTTTTCTCTTTTTCCCTCTCTCTTTCATTGCAAATACCTGTAGCTTTAGCAACATGCCAAAGCATACCGCTCTCCGCTAAGGCTCCTGCGATACTGGTCAAGACAGAAGGCGTCGAAGGCGTAGTTGCGTTTCTTGACTTGAGCGTTGACCGACTGAAAATTGTCGTGCACTACATCGCACTCATGTGCTGTTTCTTAATGCGATAGCATTAAAAGCGGACCTCAGCGACTTTGTAGGTATCTGTATGACGAAAAATGAGGCCCGATTGAGAGGGCAGTCCAGTCTAAAAATGGGGTTTCAATCCTGAAGTTACTGCCCCACAGCGTCTCAAAGCACTAAGTTGTCACGAGACAATAACGCAATAAACTGGCACATGATACACGCGCCAGACATTTCAAAGAGCGACTTTGGCACTAATCTCGTACACATATCCAGATGTTTTATAGGATATTTGCATACGTTAGTGTTCATCATAGAATGCCACGCGAAAGCGCAGCCTTTTTCTTTCACTTGAGAAGAAAGCCCTCAGTCTTGTGCCCTTCTTTGAACGAAAATTGGTCATGTGATTATTTTAGCTGAAAAACGTCTGTCATCGACCTCTCGCTGTTATTCAAACACATCTTGCTTCACACTTGTCGAGACAAGCGTCGCTCAAGAATGCCATTATGGGTTTTCCTAAAATAAATTGTCGATACTGCCTTATTTTAAAAGCCATATTCACTCTAGAATATTTCTTCAGGGCTCATCGAGCGTCGCTAAATGTTCGACTTGTGCATAACCTTTACCTGCACCGAGGTACCGAAATTCGCATTTGCCTCTATCTAGTAAAGCTGAAGTACTGTGCCGTATCCGTAATATGTGTGTATTGCCAGCAATGAAAACACTTTTTTAAAATCTTCACACTTACACCTCGTGAGTAAAAAGATGACTTCATGAAAAGGAGTATATGTGCCCTGGAATTCGATCTGTAGACTTTGCGATCAATCTATGAATATAGAACACTGTTTTATTTTTTGTCGTGACGCATTTGATCTTTGCGAAATTTTGCAATGAACCATAAAAAAAAAACCTCCTACCATATCTTACGAAATTCGGTTCTTCAGGTTCAAAAAGACAATAATAAACCATGTGATTTGTTCATGTGACTAGAATTTTATTCATTGTGGATGAGTTGCATGGTTGACAGACACGCATATCCACTTCACTCAACAAGGTCGGTCTTTCGAAAAGAGGCTGCCCAAGAGCGTAGCATGGTGGAAACCTTTGATCCCGTTCTTGAGTGGCTTTCGCTACTCAAAACTTTGCCCGAATTTCCCCGAATTTTGAACTTTCATCGGACTGTGCAGTACAGTGTGCGTTTCTTTTCGTGCGTGTGGCTAAATATAGTGTAAACAATGTTCGATCTACATTATTAACGTCACTTCCGCGCAATAACGAAAAAATAAGTGCGACCATGGCCTAGTGTTTAGAGCATTTCGCCGCTGCACTGGAAGATAAAGGTTCTATCCCACCATCAGGAGCGCATTTCTTTACAGCATCACGGGCAGGCCTACTCACTTTACAGGTATCTTATAGAAACTTCGAGCTTTGTTGAGCGTAGGCAAACACGTTACAGTCTGCGAAAAAGTGCAAAAGAGATAAGAGGTTTACAAACGCCACTGTGATAAATGGGAGTTTTCAAGGTCACCCTCAGCTGTCGATACTTCACAATTATCACAGTCTACGTACGCTATCGGCTACCTAGATAGTTAGTGGTGCTAAGTGTGTTTTCGCGCCTAGTACCCAAGCTAAGTTATGGTCTAGTTATTTTTTTAACCGTGTCCACTCCTACCAGATTTAACTTCCTTTACCTCGTTGCCCCAGCATAGTGTAGCCAGTCGCTCTATAACACTAGGTTTATCCCTCTCTTCCTCTTCTCCTCCTTCTTTGCAACTTAGCAACTGTCACATTTCTCACTTTGTATAACAGCCGTGATAGCCTGATATCGCTACGCAGCGCCAATATGCACACAGTGTGGACTCACGTTTAGTTGTGATTGCTTTCGAGAACAGGTCGCTAATGGCAAAGCGAACATTTACGTTGAATCACTAATAAGGCTCCTCCACGTTCTTTTTTTTTTACATCTGCATCTCGACCACACAGTCTTTGTGTTAAAGAAGTTTCAATAGTGCAATTCATACATGTCTGGAACAACTTAGTCAAGATGAATAGCACGTCAAGTTGTTCCCGTCTCAGACGTGAGATCTCGTATCTCTACTTTACTTCATTGAAGAGGAGAGCTCGCATCGCTTTTTAATTTACAGCGACAATTACTGGGATGATAAACAACAACGTTATCCTGACTGCGCGCTGTTTGTCTTCATTAAGCAGCGCAGGCTGTTGCGCTCAACCATTGCAAGGCGGCATGGAGAAAGTAATTTTTCTGGCTTACACAAGCGCACCGCAGGAGTAAAACATGGAACGACGTGGAACACTTAATTGTTGTTGATGCTTGAGCGTGGGCGTCTTACAAACTGCCAAGCGACTGTAGGGCGCTTCTTGCACGAGCTACACCTGAGAATAAGTATTTGCTCAGCACATGTAGCCATTTTTTTAAATTCTTACATATCACTGCTTTATCCCGCGGAGACCCCTTCACACTATAACAATAACAGCAACTTCGTAAAGGTCAAACGGAAGCGCAATTCCCTGTAAAGTGAAGTACGGTGGCTTTTTTCACCGCCATAAACAATGCCGATAGTAAGGTTCGGGAAAAGAGCTAGCACGCCATCTGTGTTTCTATCGCTTAAAGCAGACCGTATTTCTCACTCTCGTCATTGTAATGTGGCGGCACGGGAGATTGCAATCGGTTAAGCTAAGTGCAGTTAGGCGATGAATACCTGTTTGTTTGCAGTAGATATACGGTCGCCATTGCGCGAGCGTAGCCACAACACGACAATAATTATTCTGTCTGGACCGTTTAACTCTCGACCTACAGTGCTCTCACTTTGTTTTCTGGCGTGCACTGCAGCCGAAGCTTATACATATCGTTAGCGCAAATAGAAAATCAGGTATTTAGGTTTTCTGACCCTAATGAAGAGAAATTGAGAGATCCTAAATCCCTTGACGTTTTTTGGCATAATACGTTTTTCGTTGACGCAGTGCCACTTTCATAATGCCAGCAAGAAGGTGCTATGGCAACAAGTTCTGCCACCAGTGTTGTCCCAGATTTACCGCTATGAACTGAGCAATAACGTTCCAGCTTTCAATTGCATGAACACGAGTAATTGAGTACCACGTGGTATTCAGTAGAAGCCCTTTGCTTAGCTGGTGATAAAATCCATATACATATAATTTTAATGCAGTGTGTTTGCTTTGACAAGAGTGTTGGGCATGAGTGAACGTTGCTGCTTTCTACTTATGCCACAATAATCGAGATTCGAGAACACGTGTTTGAAACCGACAAACACGCTTTCGGCGTCCAAGGGCCCTCGATCAAAACTTCACGAGGACAGAAAACAAGACAGGTAACGTGTCTTGATATGCAATTCTTTTGTTCACAAGTAAATGACAACTCACATCTCATGACATCGAGGAAACAAGAGGTGAAAGGCAGGGAGGTTCAGCAGTTTAATTCTCCATCTGGCTTCTCTGCCCAGGGAATCGGGTAAGGGCAGGTAAGATGAAAGAAAAAGAAGACAAAAGAAGAGCTTTGTCCACGCTCTACAGTTTTTCAATCAGTTCCAATGCTTTAAAGAAGCACACACTAGCGCTTCCAAAAGCTCGGGCCGATATCGGCTTGGAACATGGTCCAAGGATTATGGTTTCCATAAGAGCACCGCTGTCAAGCTTGTTGAGTGCGGTGCATTGAAACGAGGACAATCGCACAAAAGATGCGTTATTTTCTCTTTGTGCCCATGAGCTTCACATTCCAGACTTCTGGCATTTCGATGAGTAAAAAGGAGGCATTCATGATTTTCTGAAAGTCGAAGGCGGACGAAGTAGGGGCATACAACGTTTTCAAGAAAACGCAACTGACAACTAATGGTAATGAGTGAGGGTTTCTTGTGAAAGTCTACATGCTTATTAGGTAACTTTTCATTGTGCAAAATATTAACGAAAACTATTTGTTTACTTGACATATTCTTGAATGGGACGTCTTCCCTTTAAGGTGGAAGCAAAATTCTTGACGCGCAAAAAAATAGTGACAGTAGCTAATGAAAAATTGTTAGCCCCATGCAAGGCCGCCCGAAATGAAGTTTATTCACTCATATTCAAGTGTTGCCTTCATGCGGACTCTCTAAATAGATTTTGTTTTTTTCTTTTGTTTCAGGGACCCTTGGCTGAGTTTCTACATCACCGTGTGGAAGTAATCGTCTTGGGGAAATTGATGATGTTGTATTCAAGTGCGTCGATATGGGTACACAGCAAGTGCTGTGGCATTGCAACAGAAATTACTAAGATGAGTTAAGTCCCGTTTCACCTTGAAACTTTGGTTAGTAATACATGGAGTCAAAGATATTGTGCAATGAACATTAGTTCAGTGTTCAGGGAATGAAGAACAGCTGCTGGCGACTGCGTCCTTGCTAAAGAACGAAGATCCTTCACAGGTCAGTGACGCACACTCCATCGCGCCTATAATACTCGCACAAATCCTTAATAAGACAAGTAAAATGCCAGAGGCCAGGTTTTGACATAACTACGGTGACTCTTTTAAAACTGTTTTGGTATTCTTAGCCGCCTGCATCGTCGTTCCAATATTAGTCCATTTAATAATAAGCAGAACTTTGCCTGAATAGACTAAGGACATCTTTTTTCTTGAACCTAACGAAACCCACTGAACTTCTTTTTGATTTGTATTCGCATTGACAAGAAAAACTTAACCATCTTAAGTGACAAAGATAACACTGCTATCGCAATGCACGGCGTTACACTATACATTCAAGCCGAGTCCAAAAACAAAAGCGCCGTAGAAACATTAGCCACTGTTCACCGCTCTTATTTTTGGCAAATTAATGACTTAGTTTTTCAATGGTTGTTTTGCGTAAGTCATACAGGCCGTAAGAAGCAGGAGAGGCAACAATAACACAATATTAGCACTTAAACGAACCACTGGGGGCCGTAATTCTTGTGATCAAAAGGCGATTTCGAAATGACGCAGGTCAAACTCCAGGCTGCGAAGCCAATGATACCCCTGGGGACTCAAAAGCCCATTTGCAAGATTTCGCAGGTTTCTCGCAAGCATTAAATATCACTGCAAAGAAAATGAGATTGAAAGAGCGAGGCAAAACATTTTGCAAATCATAGCGCTCATGCCGAGCACTGCGTTTGGGAAAGCTTTGAGCACGAGCAAAGTGCAACGTGTCGCTAATTTAGGCCTGTGTTACAAGACAGCACGCCCTGCAAGGTGCCTGCAATTGACCCGGGTGTAAGACAGAAAAGGAGAAAACGATATAGGCCAAGGTGACTGGATTGTGCTGGGCCCTCTACACGTGGGCGTTATATGTACACTATAGCGCGCTAGCCACGCCCCTTGCCTCCTCGGCACGTCGATGTAACGTAGCTCACGAATTAAGCCCACGCACACTACGTGTAGATACACAGTAAATAACACAGCAGACTGCGCTATACAGTAGGAAGAATGGAGCATACAGTAGGGTCTTGAGTCATGGCGCACGCTCGGTTACATACAATGCTCTATTTTGTAAGGCTCGTGTTGTGGGTGGAGAGTGCGATCATTGGCCGAACATTTGGTTTGTATTGCTCCTGTGTCTGAGAGTGAAATAAAGTTTTCAGTGTTCCCACGCATGGAGAAGCATGTTTTCGGCTTTACCTTAGGGCAGCCAGTTGATCAGTGCCAATGCTGACTAACCTTTATTAAGTGAAGTTTTCAAGGTGCTTCATCGAATTACATCTCAGAGAACAACGCTAATGCTTCAGTGAATACCATATTACACAATGGTATCTCAGGAAGTTGATTCTCCGGTGGTTTCGTTGCAAAACATCGACTGCATTGATAGTACCTTATTCAAATTTTATGACGTGCGGCGGCTTATACGCTGCCTCCTACAGCACTCGCACACGGATGATCGTGTAGACAAGGATCGTGCCCTACACTACTCCCCGGCTGTGCTTTAAACAGCCGCACAGGGTTGCTTTGCTCGAGTTGCGCATAGAATGTGTTAATGCAGCACATCACTTTCACCGGTAAGAATGTCCGCCAGGACCTTTATGTCCGGCTTGTGGGCATTACCGCGAAACGCTTCAGCCAATTGCTCGTAGAATGCCCAATTTCCCACGGATGTCACCGTGTGCTGCTAAGCATGTTCCCGCAACCTAATCTTCCTTCAAATGGGCTCGATATCTTTTGCTTTAGGGGAGGTCGTGCTTCAACTCGATAGGAGGCTCACAAAGCTGTAATATAATTGTTCTCAACCACGAGGCTATAGGCTCTCATCTCTAATACCCGTACTTGTCGTGCAATGTGGTGTGTTTAGGAGTGGTTTCCTGTTGTTTTGTCTTTCTCTTTCTCTGCTTTCTCTTCTTTTTCTCTTTTATTTTACTCATCTTCAAGTGGGTGGGCGTGCGTTCCAGGAGACAATTACTAGCCTGCTTTCTTTCTCTCTGTGTAGATATTATATAGGTTGTTAACATATTTAATGGTAATACTAGGTCAACTACTGAAAAAAAAGGCGCAGAGACGTCTTGCCATTTAATTTGGATCTGCTTCTACATTTTTAACTTTTTCGAGGTAAAACGAATTCAGTGTTGATGTGCCTGGCTCGACAACATACCTATTGTCATTTTAATGATAAGTTACTCATTGAACAGAGAATAAGGAATCAGTATATACAGCTAGAAAATGAAGGGTGCCTAAGTTTGAGAAGATTGGTCTTGTTTATTAATTTTCTCAAATGTGAAAGAAGATTGATGAAGCACGTTGTAACTTCTCTGCTTTTCAATCTATTAATAATTCAGATGTCTGAAATTTGTCTTTCTTTATTGGCAGTGCAGAGACATAAAAACTGAATGCTCTAGATTGTGAGCACTCAGCCCAGCTTGCCGATGTCCACTTCCACGAGCAATCGAAGATTGTTCAGTGCACCAGTGAGCTCTTCTGTATCCATGACGTGCCTTGTAACTCCTGTGTGTATGACTTGCTTTCTTCTTCCTTTATTTGCCCATGCTCGGTGTATTTGAAAATCTCTAGAGTATTTCTTTCTTTGTTTCTGATGCTTACGTTATCTCTCTGAGCGACACCAGATTCGATTAAGCCAACTGTAGCGAGCTCCGTGGAAAAGTCGATGGCAGCAGAATCTGTTTTCCAAATATTTTGCCAGTTTCACAAGGGAGGATGGCTTGCCCCAACTGAAAAGCTTCTATGCAGCCCCAATACGAAAAATAACAAAAATAGGAAAATGCGTCACAAGTGGTCGCTCGATATTAAGATGACGGGGAATAACCAATAGGAGAGTTGAGAGGTTTGGCCTGTGAGGTCACTCCCATATAGCGGGACAGATTGGTGCCATCGCAGCTGTTTTTTTAGTATATACTTACGCGCTCCGGAAATGGCGTATGATCGCGTGCACCGTGACCAGTAAAGATGGCACGCACTAAACATTTAAATATACAAAAAATTGTCATTGAACACTCGATAAAAGATATGACATCACGTTCGGTTGGCTACCAAGTCATGCGATGTCATTCGAAGTGATCTAACCAATGAAGCCATTGGAAGTGCCGATAATAGCCAATACTGTGTTCTTTGTAGCTTTGAGTACGAATGAATTTCTTTGCATATTAGCCCGCAATATTTCAGTGCAGTTCACATTATTTTTTATTTGTTTAACATTTACTGGAACTACAGTGGATACTCAAAACCAACCTGGCTCGATCGAAATTCGCTGACTTCGCAAAACAGCTCTTTATGACTTGGATCCCGATAGAAAGCTTCACCTTCCACCTGGCTTCCAATGGTGTTACTTGAGAGGGAAAAATACGATGTTTTTTTCAGGGAAGGTTTAGAAGTCAGCAAACTAACTATCTTCAGAAAGGAGAGATCGTGCTGGATATATTACATATAAAGGCTCATATATGGGTGAAGCCTGCAGAGACGGCTATAATGAATCTGTTGTTGCACCCAATGTCTAGCGGTCAAGTTCTCTACTGCCTTGAAGATAAAAGAGATGCAGTCTGATCACGACAAAGGGATGTTTAAAAATGCGGCATCATTAGGAACAATTTTTGCAGTTGCATCCGCAAGATCAACCACTTGGTTTGAATCTCCCATGTTATATGCAGCTTGGAGTGGCACTATAAGACCATAGAGAAAATCAAGATATCTTGAACCATGTAAGAGCACTCGGAGCTCAAACTAAATATTCGCAAACGGCTGTATCGGATAAAGACAGTAACATCTTCGAAGGAGACAATGCGCTGCGGTACATAAGAGAAGTTATTAGGGATAACTTATGCACGAAAGAAATTGTAGTTAACACTCATACAGATCCAACCACAACAGTGAAACATGACAGATAAAAATTTAGCACAGAAAACATTTACTGAAAAAAAAGCAAAGGCTAATATCCCTAATAAAGCAGCCACAGGAACCGATGAAATCCCAATACAGCTAATAAAAAACCTTGATGAAAAGAGCAGGTCACTGCTGACAATGTCATAGAGCAAGTGAGTCAAACGAAGAAAATTACGGTTGGATGGTATCAAAGCCACATAAACCTCATTTGCAACGGCAAACATGATAGGAATAAGACGAGCTTGTACAGGCCAGTTACGATAACGTCGGTGATATATAGAATGACATGCAAGCCATAAAACTGGAACTGTCGAAGTGGATGGAGAAAAATGATGTACTGGGGAGTTACAGAATGGGTTCACACCGGGCCAATGTTAAGAGAATAATATGTTTGCACTAATTCCGTGCCCAGAGATTTCTGTTGCTCAGGATAGACCTTTATGCATAGCATTTCTAGGCATTATAGAAGCCTACGACAACAAAAACAGGGAATTATTATGGGATATTCTCAAGCACGAAAACTTAGATGCCGATTTAGTGCAGCTGATGAGGGAGACATACAAAGACAACTGAGTACAAGTAGTATGGGAAGGCTCAAATTGTAATGAAGTGGTGTAAATTCAATAAAAATTGAAGAAACGATGTCCTCTGCTTCCATTATTGTTCAAGCTTTATGTAAAGGGCATAGAAAGACGACTGGGAAACAATGAATTATGGTTTGAGTTATGCTACATGCGCAATGGGCAAAGGGTGCAACAGAATGTCACTGGTCTGATGTATGCGGACGACACAGCGCTACTAGCAGCCAATGCAATAGCTTTGCAGACACTTGCGAATATGTGTGGCAACGCAGCGAGAAATATATGTTCCAAGTTTAGCACAGTGGAATCGGGAATTATGGTCTTTAACGTAGAGGGTTGTAAATACGTGGTGTCAATTCAACAGAAAATCATACCAAAGCAACATAAATACCTCGGCGTATACATAAACGAAGGAAAGACACTCAAGCACCCATTAAATAATCTGAAAATAATAGGGAAGTGGAATGCAGCAATTATGAAACATAAAGCCTCTGGGGCCACAGCTAATATGAGGTGGTTCGTCAAATCTGGAAAGGAGTAATGGCCGGCGCCTTCGCTAACGATCGTTAATGCCAGTCTGTGCTTAAAAACGGATATTTTGTCGGGATTGGAAGATCGGTGGCGGACTGGTTTTGGGAGCCCAAAGTAAAACAACAAATGAGGCAGTGCGGAGTGACATGGATTGGGCCCCTTTTGAACTCAGAGAAGCGCGGAGCAAAATTAGTTTTGAAGAAAGATTTAGGAATGTGGATCCTTACCTTATACCTGCCCTTTTCTTTTTCTCTCCGCTGCATTGTTCAACTCTTTCTTGTTGCCGTTTTGTTACGCCGGCTACCATTAGATATTCCCTTAGAGCGCTGTACCCTTTTTTACGGGTATATCATCAACCTTCTGTTGATGCTGCAAAAGCTGCCGGCGCACATATCATTGCCGGCACACATATTGATTCTTCATGCTCGTATATATCAATAGACTAGAATGAATGAATGAAATAGTCAAGCAGCTTTCGTTGAGCTATACTGCCATTCAACACAAAACTGGCTATTCGGGAACCAGTCAGTCATCATTCCGCGCTTGTAGCACTGGCTCAAGCAAAGTTGAAATAAGAAGCTACAAAATATGAGTAGTACAAAGCCAGAACACAACTGAAATACTTCACAAGGCGAACTGAAGCAAAGTTGGGCATGTACTAAGCAGCCAAAGCATCCATCACCCGGCCAACCGCGTCCTGTTGCGGTCGCAGCGTCTGCTTTCTGTGCCGTACCTTTTCGGATGAGGCTACATAGCCTAGCACGTGTGCTGGTGAGCCTCGATTTCCGCCTGACAAGGACAGCTCTTAGCGCCAACAAGCATGTCTCCGCGTCTCCTACCGGCAGCAGATGGCGCAGACAACACTGGCTCCGGAGGTTGAATGTGTACGTGGCATCAGCCAAACCGATCGAATGCCAACGTTCTGTAAACGATATATTCTCCCGGCCAAGCGCCTCTAAGCTGCTTGCTTCCTCGTACGTCCGACATTAGCGCAGACCGTTGTCCTATCGTGTCACATGCACACAGGAAACGTCATTTATGGCTCGTGTAGCTGGATGCGTTGTGGCAGCCAAAGAAACAACTAAAACGAGGGCCGTAACACACTATAAAAGACGCGAATGCTATCTTATGTATTAGAACGTGCGAACGAAAAGAACGAAAACCAAAAGGCTTAATTTCTGGTTAGTGACAACCCCGTGAAGCCAACAGTCGTTTGCGATTTCAGCAAATCCACCACATCCGCAATTACGGTTACCATTGTAAAGATGCCATTTCTTAATTCCACACCCTTTATGTCGTTCACTGCACTTGCCATTGTTATCTGTAATTTATGACGTGTGCGCCTTCAAAATTTTTAGAAAGAAGGAAAGAAAGCGAGAAATGAAACGAAAGGGTAAGAAAAAAGCTCATGCCCATGCACGTGGTACGGATGCTGCACAATTCATGGTCTGCTGATGATTTGTCAGCGCAACAACTGGGCAATGACGAATAAGGAGAGACGATCACAGGCGCTCTTTTTCGTCCGTGCATAGTTGTAGCGCGGACTGACCATGACAACATTCCAACTGTCTCAGTACTCCCTACTTGTGCAGTTCATCAGTTGGCACGTCAAAACAAGCCCTAGCAGCAGGTTTTCAGCATTTAACAATTTGCACCGCATGTAAACATGACCGCATGGGAATGGAGGACCCTATACGAATAAGATATCAGCAGGTTAGCAGTAAGACACAATTGCAGATTGACGAGAGAAAGCAGATATCGCAGAGTTGGAATGTTGGACAGATTTAGAAGGCAATTCTACGTTACAGAAAGGCGACGTGCACAAGCAGAGAGGAAGAAGAGCCCGAATCTACTAAATTTAAGTATCTGCAGGACGAAAAAAACTGTAAAAATACAACAACCCACTTTACTAAAATAACCACTGCAGCGAGCCGGCCTTGTTGGAATTGTTTCATCGTGAAAAACTTCGCTAAAGAAACGAGGACATAGAAAGCGCTCATCCTTGCTTATCTTCCTTTGTCCCCGTTTGTTTAGCGCAGTTTTACGATGAATATTTAAATAAGGACACGTGATTAAGGAAATATACGTTGGAATATTGTGGTAAATAACGAAAAATTGTTCTCGTGATACAGCAGCGCCGGCCACAAGATCAACTTAAATAAAAATCTATTACGTCCTCAATGCCGGGCAATACGGTTTCACTTTGTGAGCTCTATAAGCTATAATAGCAATAAATACTGCTAGAAAAAAAACGCAGAATTCTTTCTCATTTGGAAGTCCTTCAATCGGGTATTTTAGCTGTGTGCGCCTGAAAATTATGCGCTTATATTGCTGCTTCAGAAGTCGACCTTCATCAAAGAAGATACAGACTTGCCGCCCGAGTTACCATGGTAACAAGTCCTGCAGCTTTACACGAAGAGTGAGTGATAGAGAAAGAAAAGTCACAAGGAAAAGGCACGGAGGTTAACAAGGCTGAGAATGAGGTAAAGGGAATTAAGACTGAAACATAACAAGTCGGAAAGTACACGAAGAGTAGTGTGTAAAAATGTATAGTAATTGAATGATGCTTTTGCATCATGCACTCTGATTTTTATTAAAAGATCAGTAAATTATTTGTTTTACAGGGACACCTAGATTAAAACGTGCTTAATAGGAATGCAAGAATCAGCCGCCTATATTAGTACAAGTAAGCAGAAGTAAAAAAAAATTGTCCTGACAAGTTTGCTGATGAAGAAGAAAATGTGAAAGATGAAATCGCCATTAATGCGAGTTCCTTCAAATATTCAAAATATATCGTCACTTACAGTAGTCAATACACAGCTGAAATTTGCATATGTATTAAAATGTCCGCCCACTTCCTCGTAGTGCAGTGCAATTTATTAATATTGTTAACCATCCGTAAATGAGGAGCCTAACGAATTCCTCCTAGGATTACTCAGAAATTCCCAGTCTATATAAACGTCTATAACAACATGTTCCTATATATGTTCGAAATTGTCTACTCTTGTTTAAATATATTTGTCCATTATTTCCTCCCTAATCTTTAGCTACTTCCTTCCTTTACTATATAGTGTCCCAAACACGGGCCCAATCTTACCATATTTACCATAAATTTAATATTTTATTATTCCTCATTTAGGCTTAAAATAGTTTTTGTCCAGCAGTACAAGCTTAGCCATATATGCTAGAGAAGATTGCCAACAGCTTCCCTTTGTTCTCCACAACATTATGTCCCGTACGCTTTCTTTCATGATTTAAGAGTTAAGAAGCAAATCAAGCAATTTTACGAAGAAATATTCGCCATGACAAATAATACTGACACGAGACCGCTGTAGCCATCAGAATAGAATGCTGAGTGCTGAACAAAATTTCCCGTGCTCAAGAGGAATCGGAAAAGAGTTAAAATTCGTGTTTCAGAAGATCGTTCATTGTTTCATTTCTGCAAAGTCTCCGGAGAATATTAAGCTCTTCCGTGCCTGGAACCAGTTGGGTTCCTCCACATGTTTTCGGTAAAAAAAAGGCAAAAAACGAGCTCCCAGCTTGTCGGGAGTAACATAAATTTTCTTGCAGTGCTATTTCGTCTAGGTGTTCTGTCATGCTTTTGGTAGATCAGAACACACACTGAATGGAGCAAGCAGGAGCGCATTTGTTTTCGCTGAGGAAGTAAATCATGTTAGCTTTGAATAAAAAACAAACACTAAAAACACGATGGGTTGAATAAACATATTTAGCCGTTTTGGGTGATAATTATTAATAATAGCGTGGTACGGAAGAGCGTTCCATAGTGGTCGTTTTCCTTAAGTCACTTCACCGTGATACACACAGTTCTGAGGTGAAGCACACACAGTCAATTGTAGTGATATATATTGCGAAGAGGCCATTCATCATGCGATAACAAAAATAATACCGCAAAGCAGCTTCCTCAAGAGAGCACTTGAATTCGTAATAAAGTGGGAAGCGCAGGATATACAGGACAATAAGGTTCGTTCGTCTCTTTCTGGTAGCCAAGGTTGCTCGGCAAAGCTTGTTTTCCGAAAATGATTACAGAGCTTTTGAGCAGCATGGACACTAGCAACATAGGGAATCCAAAGTGCTCGTGATTTAAGGCGCTTGTTCTCATTAATAAAATTTGCATTTTCGGCAAATGTAAGCCTTCGGATAACTGAAAAAGAACACGCAAGGAAGACCTGCGCCAGCTTATATGCTGGTAGCCGTTCGTTCATCATTCCTGAAAGCTTCCATATCGTGCAACTGATTGAGAAGGCAGCATAAGGAGACAGGATGCATTGAAGGACGTTTCAATTTGCGGGAGCTTGCCTTTCAATTTTTTAAAAGTTCTATCTCATCCAGTTCCTTCCACGGTTGAAGACTTCTTTGAAGTCAGAAAACCTTGCGGGTGCGCCCTCGCTCCTACAGTTCTTTAATTTTAATATTGTCACCGCACCGACTATATACATTCCAGAATCGGTACCAGCCTTTTTTGTTTATCCAGTGTTAATTCGAACACATACAGCAGCTTAAACTAGATAAAAAAAAAAGAACGCCGACAGCTTATTCCTACACTACTGAATAGGAAGTAGTCACGTGATGTCACGTACGCCATTTTGTTGTCATATATGCAGCTTCCATTGTGCTGATGAAGATAAGGCAATCGAGCTAAGGAGGTGCTTTTCACCATGCTGACCTCGATGACTTCGGTACATACCCCATAACTCTACGTTAGGCGCCATATAACTCAACAAAGCTCATGCAGCTACATAGCGCTAAAAAGGAACTTTGTTCTAAAATATTGCAGCAAGATAATTTTATTATAAGGTAATTTTGCCGAAATTAATGAAGCCTAATCCCCGTAAATTTTTGAAAGCTATCCTACCATCTGAGTCATCCTCGGGCACGTTGATAATTTCCAATGTTGAAGTTTTTGATACGCAGCCAATAGCTTCTTATTTTAACACCGACTTCCACTCTGTCTTTAGGACTGGTAACTCGGTAATCCCTGTTTCAGATTCTGAACCATACCCTCCAATCGACGATGTGTCACTTTACTTAATCCTAAAATTAGATGCCAAGAAGATGTGTGGGCCGGACAATATCTCGACTGTTTTTCTTGTTCGATACTCTCTTTGGTGCAGCAGATATCTAACAATTATCTTTAGAAAACCTCTCTCAACTACCACTCTTCCTCCCTCGTGAAAACTTGCTTCAATTCTCCGTTTATTTAAGTCATGTAACGCTCGAATGTTATCTAACTACAGGCCCATCTCCTTAACAGCATATTCATGTAAATTCCTCAAACACAATATCTTTAAACATATTATGGAATTTTTTGAAACTAACAAAATTTTATGCATTTCCATAACGGTTTTAGACGTGGCCTCAGCAATATAGCACAAATGACAGAATTCGTTCACATCAGCAGCTCTTTAGACATATGTGACCAGATTGATGCTATGCTTAGAGACCTTACAAAAGCACACTGCTTCACACCCTAAACTTATGCGGAAGATGTTCGCTATAGTAAAAATGCATCCTTGGTTGGATATCGGACTTTCTTTCCCAGCGCTATCAGTATGTACGTTTCAACTCTACTAACTCACCCGTGATGCCTGTTTCATCAGGGGTTACCCAAGGCTCAGTACTGCGCCCTCTTTTATTCCTGCTTTATAATAACGATATCCCCCTACACACCTCAGTTACAATACGTTTTTTTTGCAGACGTGTGCGTTTTATATCATACAATTAGATTTCCAACTGAAGATGTTGCCTTTAACAATTCTGTCGCTGACTTCTGTAACTGGTCCGAAGCATGGCAAATGAATATCAACTTTTCCAAAACTGTCTCCATGTCCTTTACACGCCGCTCATGCCCTCCCTTCTTTGTCTATGCCTTTAATAATATTACTTTAAATAAAGTGCTCGAATTCAAATATTTAGGTATCCTACTAACACACAATTTGTCATGGTCGAAACAGATTGATGTGACCTATAACAAGGTCCTTAAAAGACTAGGTTAGTTACATCGTACGCTGCGTCTTGCTCCTCAAGAAACTAATCTTCTAATATATAATACCCTCATTAGCCCCATCCTCGAATATGGCGGCGTTGTGTGGAATCCATACAGACACTCTGACGTCAAAAAACTAGAACCAGTGCAAAAGAAGGCAAGGCATTTTGCTTGTAGGAGACATGAAAAGGGCTTTTTGCCGTCAACTCTCTTGCCATACTTGGTCTCACTCCTCTTGTAGAGCGTCGCCAACTTGAATGCCTAAAATTCCTTCATATGTCAATCAATTCTCCTAGTCTCTCCTCTTTAGATAACCACTTGACTTTTTCCAAACCCCCATCTACAAGGAGTCACTATGCTCTGAATATCTCAACCTTTCTTGCTCGCACTGATTAATTTAAATATAGCTTTATTCCATTAAAAATTGAAGTCTGGAATTCACACTGGACAACATCCATTCACTCCCACCGAATCAATTCATGCAAGCTTGCTTATAAATGTTTCTATGTTTGTTGTTCATCCCACTCCTGCAATAGCCTCATTGAGGCTGCAGTATAAATAAATATATAAAAAATTAATAAACAAATAAATAAATAAATAAATAAATAAATATTGACTGTTACTTTATCTAAAGCAGGTAATATGCTGAATGCATACGGGCTTGAAAGAGGAAGAAACACACCTCTAAGAGGGGAGGACATTGCAGAAGGGGCGAAAGATATGCAGAATTAAGCGCAGCTGCGCGATTCCAAGCATCAAAACATTTGTGAACGATAGGAAAGCTCCTTCGTAGGTAAGTTCTATAGAAACATTCTTGAGTGACTCAAGGGAGTGTGAGCGACGAAAAAATACTGTCACACCTTGATGTACAGCATGATGTGAGTAAGCACAAAGCACCAACATTTCTTACTTTCCTTGAAGTGCGAAAAAAAATGTTTTGTGGCTTTTCACTTGGCAGCACGTATCGAACCATAAATGTTTGAGAGTAAAGTTCTGCCATTACAAGAAGTCACAGCACAAATTATCTACCGAAAATGTTTTAACATCACACGTACGTTATTTATTATCTATCGTCTTTAATGTTAAAACACTTAAGCTCATTTGCCGCTATATGTCTGTGGTTTCTTACCAGAAACAAGCATTCGGCGTTTCCTGCGTGGCTTTCTCTCAAACAATACTTTTCACTATTATTTGCTGCCCTATATTGCTTTGGATGCCGTCGCTGTCAAAATTCAAGCGAACCCATGTAGACAAGCCCATTCCCTATAAGAAGCAATTATTCGCAGCGCAGCTCACTTCTAGAGACCGGATTCCTATAGGGCATGGACTTGTCTAGAAGGGTTCGCTCGAATTTTGACAGTGACGGCATCCAAAGCGATACAGGGCAGAAAATAAGAGTGAAAAATGTTGTGTGAGAGAGAGCTACTATCGAAATGCAGAATGCTTGTGGCTCAGACAATCTCATGGATGGCGGTAATGGAAAAGAAACATGCTATGAGTAACTACCTAAGAGGAAAAAAGAAATCAGGAAAGAAACAATTTACGATTACTAAGTAAAGCTCCTCGCTTTTCGAAGCGAGATTAGGATGCCTTAAAACGCCTAGTTATAAAGTGTGGTACAAGAAGCATCTGCTTGCTGCGTCAAAAATATGGCACCATGAAACATGTTTTATTAGAATGTACATATCTACACAGCTGTTGGTTTAGGCTCCTCTGGCCTCTTTGAAGCCCGTCGGTTCAAGGATAGCAGGGGGAAAGTCAACATGTCCGTAATAACAGAGATAAGAGACGATAGGAGGTTTGGTGGCAGTAGGGAAAGTAGGGAGATCACTAACAATGGAGATGTACAAAAACAAAATTCCCAGTAGTGGTTCAGAAATTTGATGCTGGAAATGTATTGTGTGTGTTTTTCCCTTTTCTCACAAAAGATAGGTAGGACATTACACAAATAAGAACAAGAGCTTGGTGACGCTACCCACAACCCTGTTTCTAAGGGGACGTTCACAGCATCCGTCCGTCCGTCCATCCGTCCATCCATCCATCCATCCATCCATCCGTCCGTCCGTCCGTCCGTCCGTCCGTCCGTCCGTCCGTCCGTCCGTCCGTCCATCCATCCATCCATCCATCCATCCATCCATCCATCCATCCATCCGTCCGTCCGTCCATCCGTCCGTCCATCCGTCCGTCCGTCCGTGCGTCCGTCCGTCCGTCCGTCCGTCCGTCCGTCCGTCCGTCCGTCCGTCCGTCCGTCCGTCCGTCCGTCCGTCCGTCCGTCCGTCCGTTAAAATTATACTGCGTTTTCTTGCAGCTGTGACCACAACTACTAATATATTTACAGTGCAGAAAACAAAGGCTCCGACATTGTGTCATTAAAACGGTACAAAGCTTTTATTGTAACAAATGTCATATACATGTACTTGAAACAAGAAGCATTTACAACAGTTTTTATGACATTGCGTCTCGACGAAGATGCACCTATGTTCGTCGAAACGTGATACCATAAGCAGGAGAGCAGATTTTTGAACTAGTGGTTTCGTTGCATCAGTTGAAGTCATAGCGCTGGATCTTGACACGGACATGACAGCGCACGTCCTGTCGTCTTTCATGTCCGTGTCATGATCCAGCGCTATGACTTCAATTGATACCATAAGCAGTGTGCAGACATTCCGCCTGTATTATAAAGAGGTCTTCCTAATATGAAAGCGGCACTAATCCTCTATGGTGTGCGTACAAATTTATGTACGACAATACTATAGTGAAGCAGCAACATGAGCATTGGTGAAAGTAATAATATTTGAAATGTGTCGCACACATTTTGAAATATTTCTGATTATAATTGCTCTGCTAGCATTATTAATGTGTGAAAAATATGTTCTGTAATATGAGTGCTTGATGTCTGTGTATAGTTGTATTCAGCGGCTTTACTTCCATCAATGTTTCCATCATTGTTTGTTCTAGTACTCGTCATTTGCACTACAGAAATGGCAAACTATTATCAATTTTCCCAGCTTACTGCAGTCCTGCATCACACCGTGCTTTAAATCATCTTGTTTAAAGTGGATTACGCATCACGGCAGCAGTTGTCTGCGCAAGTTTTACTCCTTAAGGCATGATTTATCACGTACTTACACATATGCATTGATAAAGACTCGTGCGGGACTCTTTACCTAAAGGCGCGAGGTATCATTTATCCTTTCTTGCAGAAAGTGTACAACAGATAGTCACACGAATAAGGGTAATAAATTTTTACATTAAGAAGCGTTGGAAAGCTATGTGACGGACGCCGCTAGCTGCGGTGCCACATGACAAATGGTCTTACCAATGTGAACTTAGGGCATAATCTCTCTACCCCCCTACCCCCCCTGCCTACTCCCACCTCCTACAGAAGTAATTGGCGCCCTCAAATAATTGCAATTCTCCCTGCCTTCCTCATAAAGTAAAGAAAATTAACTTGGAGAACATCGCCGGAGCTTGCGCACAGGATGGCTGACACAAAGCGTGTTCCGGAAATCTAATTAGTGGGGCGCCATGGCAAAACGAAATGATAAGAACCGCTATACCCACCAACCACGTACGAGAGCATGCACAGGGTTTGCCTGCGTAGCTTCTACCGCATTATTACGTGCAAAAAAGGGGCTAGTTTACCGTTGCAACGTGCGCTGAGAACTCGGAAAGAACTCATGCTCAGCACGAGAGTTGGGCTTTTCGCCGGCAATCTAATTAGGAACAAGTGTTCGCATAAGCCGACCTGTAGATTGAGCAGTGCTTCAACCGCACACATTAGAACTCTCTTCTATCTCATGCGATCGTCTTTCGTCTGAAGTACTCATAATTTATTGAATGCTATAAGTTCAGGGTGCTTAATAAGGGACCTCGGGCGCCTTGCCTTTTTGAGTCCCCGATAATTACCCACCGGCGTTCGACCTAATTTTAGTACCGACCACTAACTCTGAATCCGTCACCAGGGTGTTTCTTTATCATATCATGGAATCTCCAAATTGACATACAACAACCAGTACCACGAAGCTACAAAGAAAACCCAAATTGGTTTCTCTGAAACGAAGCTTCGCGTAAGAAGAAAAATTCGTCGTTCTCCTGGACAGAACCCGGGACGAGCAATTTTTCTGTGCGGTCACCAAACCACGTGATTTAATCAAGCTAGCATATCGCAGGGTAAGGCCGACTCAATTGACACCTCGAAGGGCAGGAACATTGACTTACACAAATGAGTTCCGCGGGAATACACAAGTTAAAGAAAATTTTGTGAAAGCGATCATGCATTTTTGAAGCCCACTAATTGCTTCCGTGTTGACTTAGAAAAACGAATATGTAAATTATTATTTGTCACAGAGATAGGTATTCCGTATGGCAAATGCATTGGCTTAAAATATTATACAGGGTTTTTCAGCGAACACTTTCAAAAACATTTCAGGGTTGCCTGTCGCTGTTGGCACAATTGTAGCTCATGAGCTGGTCTACTCGAAGAGGCGGACATCAGTTGCACAAAAAATTGAAATGCGTAAAGGACTAATTACAACAATTTCACTAATTAAGTTCTTAGCTAATTACCTTATGCCCAATATCGTGCCCCATATGGTAAATGGTGCTAGTAAAATAACGTTGGTCGCAAACTGGCGGCAACGATTGTCGAGAGGCTGTGTAGAAAACAAGATTGTCCCGAAGGGTCGAGAGATGGCGCCACAAATTAGATTTCTTATTTTCGGCTAACTTTGTGTGAGTCCTGCTCCCGTAGGACGACAAGAACAAACAAAGAGAAAGAAATGCATGTGAACGGTTATTGATGTGATAGCCGATGGCATTTTTTTGCCAGTAATCCAGCACTAGCCCGTCGCGGCTTCGATTCTGCAGACTCGTGATTTCTCCACAGGGCTTCAATCAAGCTGAGAGGGCAGGCATCGTAGTTCGCTGTTGTGAAGACGACCAGGAGCGAGCGCACTCAAGTGTCCGATGAAATTAATACGGAGTCACCGGTGCGAACAACGAAGTTGCGAGATACGGAGGTCTTTCAGCATGCTGTTACTCGAGCCCATCGTTTAGTAATTTGATCACTGTCGAATTTATTGCAGGTCGAGGACCGGAATGTCTAAGGGCAGCAGAAACTGTTATTTGTGTCATTCCGCGTCCTATAGTCGCAGCTTGCAGTGACCCTAACACTATTGTGGTGCGCAGAATGCGTTGTATGTCATCTCTATATTGTATATATTGTATGTATTGTATATATTGTAGATATTGTATATATATGTTGGTGCGTGGTAAATTAATATTGCAACAAGCACGGAAGGAAGACGACGCAGAAAGGGGCATCACTCGCAAATATTTTTTACACAGAAAAGCGGGATAATATATAGCAGTTCCTCAGATATGCGCAAACCACATCGTATCCTTTTGCTCAAAAAAAAAAAAAGGAGAGAGGTTCTTTAGGGATCCATTGCCCCCAGTGCAACTGTAATCCACTCTTTTAAAAAACGGAAATAATAGCAAGCAACGTGCAGGAAAACACTAGGCTCATCATTGAGGCAGCGGCTATCGCAGAAGGCAACTGCGTTGGCAAACCAACCCTAGCATTGACTGCTAAAGAATTTGCATTCCTGGGGTCTGTATGTGGGAGACGGCCTTAAGCTTTGGCGTGGCCATGGTGCGCTGTTGTTTATTTGTGGTGACCAATGTTGTCTTGCACGATTGTAACTCATTATGATCAAGTGCGCGAGAGTATATATACATACCCTTTTGTCTGCCTTTCTATCTCCCCCTTCTACTCTGTTTCTCCTTTTATCCCTCTTAACCCTTCCCCCTGCGCAGGGTAGCCAACCGGAACTACCTCTGGTTAACCTCCCTGCCTTTCTCTGCATTATTTTCTCTCTCTCTCTCTCTCTCTTTTGTCATAAACACCAGCTGGAAGTTTGCGCTTGTCCTTGTCGCCTTCTTAGTGTGCCGTGTCCACTCTTGCGCTAATCACTCCAGCATGGATTACAAACTAGCCCGGTCTCACACCCTGCTATAGCAATAAAGCCTGATTTGTGCTTTCTCTGAATTCATCGTGAAGACTAAAACGAAGAAAACGCAAGCATGAGCTGACAGTTGACAGAGACGTGTTTGGACGCCAGGCCTTAGCTTCCAACTCGAAGCTTCAAGCAAAGTGTAAAAATGACAACTACAATAATAATAATTAGTGGATTCTGCGATTCTGCATGCGCGTGTACCTGGCATAGTAATTTAGTCACATTTCACTAACAAGGGCAACAACTCGATAAATTGCATTTGCCTGCGACAGGCGAGACCTCAATTGACTGAGCAGTTAAGACGTTCTGACAGCACCGCTAAATGGAGCTGCCCGATGGCGTGTAATCTTATAAATAAAGCTTGCTGGTCTTCAGGAGAAGCCAGCAAGACCATTTACTTTAGGAAAGTACAAGCAAAAATAAACATGCTAGTTCGCGACCTTTACGCAGGAAACCGTTAATAGCGACGCAACCTTATTTATAGGGCCACAAGTATCGTCCTGTGCACGCACCCTTTGTGTACATTGCTGACCGGCATTTCCACGGTGATGCACAACTTTAGTACCACCCAGAAGCGGACAAAGCCAAATAAAATCGCAACTAACCCCGACGAGACCATGGGATCCCTCTTAATGAGCGATGCCGGGCCCGTTAGGGTTACACCACCCCCCTATTAGACGCATCGACCGTCTGTGAAGAGGTCTGACTCTAGGGATCAGCCTCGCGGAGCCCCCGCCGGCAGTGCAGGCAAGTGCGGCGTTTACCGAAGCCCCCCATAAATTTTACGACTGGCGGGACGCGCCCCTTCGCTCTATGCCGGTGGCACTTTGCGGAGCGCAGCGTTAAATATGTAGAGCAGAGAGAAGACAAGGATTCAGATTCTGTTGCCTCGGCGATGCAGCTTCCTTATAAGTTAGCGCTACTATACTGACCTTAGATCTGCCATGCCTTCCTCCTAAGGTAGAACTACGCCAACCCTGCCCCACGCTGCACCATGTTTCATGTGAGGTGTGTGATATTCGAACACCTACTTACAGAATACTGCTACCTAAATTTCTTCTACGACATTCTACACCGCGGAAAAAAAAATAACAAAAGAAACGTCGATATCTATGCAGTTAGATTCCTCTCTTGAAAACACAGTCGGAGTGGCGCAGTACTTAATAATGTTTTCGGGAGTCACAGCTTGTGGGGAAACAACAATGCAGGTACGAATACGGATGTAAACGTGGGAACACGTGGAAAAAAAAAAACTTAAGAGAACGCGGCGTCTGTGAGGGAAGCGTACCACTCATCCCCTGAGTTGTTCCACGTTTCTAAATATCTGATCCTTGTAAAAGAATTTTGCCGTGTTTGCCACAGCTGGAAAAAGACGACGAAGTGACTGCGAGCCAGAACGCTATTTTTCTAGCTCTGCAATTTTCGAATGCAGCAAGCTGCCAGGAGCGTGCTGGTGTCAAGTTTCAAGGTGGGAAACGTTGTTTGGCTACTTTAGGAAGTACTTCCGCCCGAGCAACGCCGACGCCGCGTTCATACGCTGGGCACGCCTGGAGGCAAGCCTAGGCGAGCTACCGCCCGCCAGGCCTAACAATACCCAAGCCCTAAGAATCACTTTTCGCGAAGCATGGAGGTCCAGGTCAACGGAGAGGAGATGTCTCCTGAGGAATTCGGTGAAGATGCCGGTTGGTGCATGATCGGCTCCAAAAGCCGGTCCGGCCCCAGCGCATCGCGGGATAGACCTAAGAACGAAGCCTACTCCCGCACCGGCGAGGGAGACGGTCGACAACCACCACGACGCTCACGGAACGTAAAACAACAAATACTCAAGGCCAGCAGAATGCCGGCTCTACCGAGGAACGACATCAAGATCGTCGTTAGACCCAAGGGCGGCCTCAACACCGCAACGATTGGCGCAGTCAGGATTGCGTCAGCTATATACCGGGCTGCAGGAGTGTCCGATCAAGACGCCAGCGAAGACACCGTCTGCCCCAACACCCAGCAAAATATCGTCGTTATCAGCACACCCAGCAGCACCAACGCAGAAAAATACAGGAAGCTCGAGGTCATCAGGATCGGCGACCGCCAATACGAAGTCAACGCCTATGAAACGGCGCCCGATCATACGGCCAAGGGGGTCATCCGAGGCATACCACTCGAAGAAGACTCCAGGACAATTAACTCCAAGATCGTGAACGACAGGAACCCGACAGCCCTGGCAGCCAAGCGTCTTAGCAACACGACCACAGTCATCATCGCCTTCGAAGGCCTAAAAGTGCCCACTCTCGTCAGGTATGGAGGCACTCTGCTTCGCTGTTCGCTGTACAGGAAGCAGGTCGACATCTGTCACCAATGCGGTAGACTGGGGCACCGTATGGACGTCTGCCCAAATCCCCAGGACAAGATCTGCAGGGGCTGCGGTGCCAAGAACCCAGACCCCAATCACCAGTGCACGCCAAACTGCCGCTTATGCGGAGGGAAACACCCTACGGCAGACAAATCCTGCCGAGCAAAATTCAAGACCCCGTATATAGTTAAGAAACGAAGATGGGAAAGGAAAAGAGCCGAAGCGGAAGCAGAACTCGAGGCGGTCAAGGAATCCGGAGAAGATCAAGCCCCCGCCCTGCAAAAGCCAAGATCCAGATCCAGAGGCCGGGCCAGGTCCAGATCGACGTCGGCTACCGGGACCCCTCGTTCCCGCCAGCACAGCCAGTCGAGAAGCAGAGCTCGCAGTCGCACCCCAGGACCGGGCCGAGCCAGGTCCAGATCCATCCAGGCCCTCCCAGAAAAGGTGAGCTGGGCAGACGCGGTCAAGGGTGCGCCAAGGCGCGGGGTATACGGAGTAACTGCCTCAGAACCGCAAGTCACAAAGAACATAGACAATGAGATAATTGCAGAAATAAAACGTGAGAACGCCATGCTCAAGAGCCTTGTACAACAGCTAACCCAAGAGGTACGCGAACTGAGAAAGGTCGCGCCTCCCGCGCAAATCCCCATACCCACTCCCGTCAGTACTCCTGCTCCGAGCAACAATGGCGAGGAACCGGACAACGCAACCCCACCCGCGAAAAAGCGAGCCGTACAAAGCCAAGACACCAGCCGCGCCGAACAGGCTAGATCGGAAATAAAAGCCATGCTTACCGAACTACAAAGTGCAAGCGGCACTCTGTCTTCCGCCATATCCGGCCTCACAACCAGGGTGGTCAAGCTCGAAGAATGTGCGATGTGGGCACCGTCTCTGTCGCAATCACCACAGCCAAACATGGGAACTCATAATATAAATCCCGTAATCTCAGATGTTCCCATGGTGGCACCGCCCCCCGTGCACCGCTCCAGTTTTTCAACAGCTTCTTCTTCAAGACTCCAGGATGGCCAGACACGATAAAGAGTTATTGGTCTGGCAGTGGAACTGCAGAGGTATAGCCGGGAAAAAACCTGTCCTACAACAATACGTAAGAAACATCCAACCCAAACCCGATGTGATAATGCTTCAAGAAACCGTGGGCGCGTCGGCCAACATCACGGGCTGCCACGCCCTCGTCCCTAAATTCCAAAACGATAGGGGCATTGCCACACTAATCAGAAAGGGTCTAGTACCCATTGAACATGAGATTACAGGCCCGCAGGCCGAGCATATAATGATAGAAATTATTCCTAACAGAACGCAAAAGAATAGCATCTTCATATTGAACATATACAGTAGCCCATCCAAAAGACGGCAGCGTTTTCTCTCCCTGCTCAAAAAGGCAGCCGAGCTCGCCGGCCTGAACCCGCTAATAGTGGGTGGGGATTTCAACGCGCCGTGCCATGCCTGGGGATACGGCCACACCACAACCAAGGGCAAACAGTTATGGCAGGACTCGCAAGACTTGGGATACACGATCATCACGGATTCCAGCGCCCCAACGCGTATGGGCAATTCGGTTGCAAGAGATACCACACCGGACTTAACAATGGTCAAAAACATCGAGAGGGCTACCTGGAGAAACACCCTAGAAGACCTAGGTAGCGACCACATGATCATCGAGATCACGATCCCCCGAGTGGGAACCACCCTCCCAGTCAAAAGCTTCAAATGGACAGACTGGGACAAGTTTCGCAAGCACCGGGATATCAGGCAAGACGACGAGCCAATCGGTGACATTGACAGATGGATCGCAGACTTGACCAGGGATGTCGGGGAGGCCACGCAAACCATCACTCCCGATTTCCTGACGGAGAAGATGGACAGTCGCCTCGCCCACCTCTGGGAAGCCAAGAAATCCATAAAAACCCGATGGCAAGGCCAGCGGTTCAATCGAAAGCTGAGAAAAAAGATAGCCGACTTAAACAAACAAATCGAAGAGCACTGCAACACCTTGAGCAAGCAACAGTGGGACGAAGTCTGCAATGCCGCGGATGGCCAACTCCACAACGGAAATACGTGGCGACTGCTGAGGCACCTACTGGGCGAAACCCAGTGCAAATCCAAGCAAAGAGCCGACATGCAGAGACTTCTGCACAAAGAAAAAGGGGCGGCGAGCGAGAAGCAAATCGTCATGAAACTCTGCGACAAATACCTCCCGCAACGACCGACGGTCGAGCACGGCCGGTACACTGGCAGTCCTTGTCCCAAGTTAGATGAAGACTTCAGTGAGGCGGAAATCAGAACGGCACTCCAAGGACTCAACAGCAAGTCAGCCCCAGGACCGGACAGGGTTAACAACAAAACGCTCAAAAACCTGGACGACAAATCTGTTACCAAACTCACGGGCTATATGAACAAGTGCTGGAGAGAAGGCCGCATCCCGGAGCAGTGGAAGAGGTCCAAGGCTATCCTCATACCCAAGCACGGAAAGCCGTTGAGTTTGGAGAACCTACGCCCAATCTCTCTCACGTCGTGCGTGGGTAAGGTCTTGGAACACGCCTTCCTGAACCGTATCAACAGCCATCTAGAAGAGACGGAAGCCTACCCCCACACCATGATAGGCTTCCGATCCCGCCTGTCCACGCAGGACGTCATGTTACAACTAAAGAACCAGATCCTCGACGACAACACAAGAAACACCAGAGCCATCCTAGGACTAGACCTGGAGAAAGCATTCGACAACGTCGCTCACGAGTCGATCCTTAAACAAGTGTCTAATCTGAACCTGGGGGAAAGGTCCTACAACTACGTGAGGGACTTTCTGAACGATCGCAAAGCCACCCTCACGGTTGGCGACCTCGAGTCCGAAGAACGAGCCCAGGGAAGTGCAGGTACCCCCCAGGGCTCAGTTATATCTCCGCTCCTTTTCAACTTAGTCATGCTGGGTCTCCCCAGCAAACTACGCGAAATCGAAGGAATCCACCACGCTATATATGCAGACGATATAACGATATGGGCAGACCGCGGCAGTGATGGGCAAATTGAACACGCACTACAAACGGCCATTAACAAAGTGGAAGAGTACCTCCAAGGAACGGGCCTCAAATGCTCCCCGAGCAAGTCCGAACTACTCCTTTACCGGCCCACGCGCAGAGGCATGCCACCAAAGAGCTACACAGGACCCCGGGAGTACGAGGAAATCCGCCTGTACACCCAAGACGGAAACACAATCCCCAAAGTGAACAAGATCAAAATCCTCGGAATGATCATTGAGGCCAACGGAGCTAACGGCGAAACCGTGAGGAAGATCGCAGGCAAAGTCATCAGCGCCACGAGACTCATAAAGAGAATAACCAATAGACACGCGGGCATGAAGGAAGACAACGTCATTCGACTGATCCACTCATTCGTTGTCAGCCACATCGCCTATGTAGCCGCCTACCACAACTGGTACGTCGCGGAAAAGAACAAGATTAACACGCTCATAAGGAAAACGTACAAGATAGCCCTGGGCCTACCGGAATCGACGAGCACCGAGCTCCTGACTCAGCTGGGCATATACAACACCATAGAAGAAATAGCCGAAGCACAACGCATCTCGCAGCTCGAACGCCTGTCGACCACCACGACGGGAAGACACATTATGAACACGCTCGGCATAACGTACCACAACCAGCACGGCCAGAAAATGCAAATCCCCAACAAAATCAGAGAGACCATTACGGTGGCAACCATCCCAAGAAACGTGCACCCCGATTACAACCGAGGTAGACGAAAGGCAAGAGCCGAGGCTCTGCTCCGTTCATTCGGCAGGGACAGAAACGCGCGCTTTGTTGACGCAGCCGAATATGCGAACGGCCAAACATACGCCGCCGTAGTCATAGACGCAGAATCAAAAATCAGAACCACATGTAGTGTATACACCAAACACTCAGAAATAGCGGAGGAAGTAGCAATTGCGCTAGCCCTCACAGAACAGGAATGCGAAGTCGTACTAAGTGACTCACAAACGGCAGTAAAGAATTATGCCAAAGGTCGAATTTCCAAGGAAGCCATGTCCATTCTGGCCAAAGCGGGCAGATCCAAAACCGCGAGCTCGAGGATCATATGGTTCCCCGCGCACGTCACCACGGAAGGCGACGCGCTCCCGAACCTAAACGAGACGGCGCACCGGACGGCGCGAGACATGACCCGCCGCGCCGAACAGGGCAACGCCTCTCGTACGATAGCGAACGCTTCTCGAGCAGAACGGGACAGGCTCACAAGATACAACGGCATCACCAGTGCATATTTGAACGCCAGAAGGATATACCCCCCGCCGAGTCCCAAATTGAACAGGAGGAAGGCCGTCGCCTGGCGACAACTCCAGACAAACACGTTCCCTAATCCATTCCGTCTCAAACGCATCTTCCCAGATAAGCATCAGGACGACACGTGCAAATTGTGCCAGGAAGGACCAGCAACACTCAAACACATGCTGTGGGAGTGCAATGTAGTTATAGGAGGGATGGCAGTTACTCCGGAGACCCTGTCGTCGAGGTGGGCCGCCGCTCTGCGCAGCTCAGACCTCGGAATCCAGACGTGGGCAGTCCAGCAAGCCCGTGAGGCGGCGTTGAGGCAGGGCCTTGACGTTCCTCCATGGGAGACCTGAGCCCGGGTCGCGTTAAACCTTGCCGGACGTACAAGAAAGTTGTATCCATCCATCCATCCATCCATTGCCACAGCTCATAAAAAGGTTCAAGAAGTAAGTTTTGTACTACGTAATGCATATTACGTGTCGCCACCGCTGAAGGCATGTTTCAGAAAGAACCGCCCCTTTATTTCAAAAATGGCTCTTTTTAAATAGTATTTGAAGTCTGCGTAGAAACACCCGGTATATACCATACATGTTACACCGAGTTCTGCCTGGTCTGAAGCAAAGCGTGATTAACCCAAGAATGAGCGACCCTGGTCAGAGCTCACCAATTCTTTTTGCAGTAAAATATTATATAACAAAAAACCTGTACGCGCGCATTGGCATTATCCTGCTGCAGCCATCGCTGTTTCCTATTGACTTATCGAACCAGACGCAAGCTGTCACCCGAGTCGAACTGTCGGAAGTACTCTCAATAGTTCAGGGAATTGAGTTTATTCGCCATGATAGAAAACGAGTCGGCGTCCCGGTGGAGGATCGGCCACGATGCTTAGATATGAGAGCTGATAATTGGCCATCGTCCAGTGCCTGAGTGAGAGACAACGAACGGCTGAGCAACGTAGCAGTTATCCCGAATGAAGGTGGAGCAAGACGTATGACATACGTTCCTAATTACTTTGCGCAGAAGGAAATCGCGGTGGTAATGTGCCAGCAAAAGTTTCCATGTCGCGTCGGCTGTGCCTAGAGTATAGTAACCTTTATTAATAGAGGAGATGAATTACATTTTTTGCTTCCCACTTTGTGTCAGCCTATATGATAGAAATATTTTCTCAGATTTTGGCACGAGTTGTACCAAGTTCTTTTTATTTGAGGGAATAAGTACATATATATACATAATCACCGTTCAAAGTGCTTGTCGTTACTACAGAACTGGGGAAAATAGCATGTATGAGGGAACGAAGGGGAGCCTATTTGTCATACATCACCGCAAGGTACTTTAAAGCTTAGAAAGCTTGCTACTAGTTAGTTTCATTCCACCTGAATGAATGGACTGTGCAGACCCGAATAAGCACATATAAGTTACTCTTATGTCTTCTTGCATGCATGACTTACAGATAAATTCTCTTCTGCTATCGCAGGCTCAACTATTTCTATATCTGCGGGTAGAGCCAAAATAGTGAATGAAAATGTCCGTTTGATGCAAGAAAACAGAAGAATGAGGCTAACCATGAGACTGGATATGCGTTAGTCACAACCAAATGAAGCCGGCAGGCTACGAAGCCCAGAAAAGTATAAGCGAAGGTAACTTCTATCTTTATTTAAATGTTGGAATTGTAAGGAAAAAGAAAAGTGAATAGGTAAAAGGAAAAGAAGGCTCCACGTAAAAAAAAGAAGCTGGTTCACAGCACGGCCATAATATAAGTGAATGAGACCCGGCATCAGTAATATTGTTCGGAAACGGCAACAGAAAACATGAAGGAAGAATAGGGAGGCATTAAGGTGATCACCGATCCACTAACTTCCTCCGAGTCCTTATTATGCCTCGTGATCGTCTTGATGTCTCCCTACTTGTTCGGGTTCTCTCCATGCCATTTCCTCACATGGCGTTTGAAACGCACGTTATCCTGACGAGGTTAGCTTTCAACACGCTTTAAGGGTGATTCGGTAGAATAAACCTTGTTTGGGCACCAGTGAACGTGAAGTTTGCTAACATGCAGTACCTTCCAGCAGGCCAAGATAAGTTTCAATGTTTGCGCCGCTTTTCCTAAGCGAGGTGATTGTTTGTTGTAGCGTGATTTAAGTGACAATACCGTGTGAGCTTTTCGCAACTGATTTTATCAGACTACCAGAAGCACTAGAAAACACCTACCTACTACACTCAAAGCGAAAGCACTGAGAAGCTTACGGTTAAGTTACAACCAATACGCCGTTTATATTATTTGCAAAGTTTATTTCACGCATCCCTCCTCCCCCCCCCCCAAAAAAAAATATACATAGCGAGCAGAGGGGCACAGTTCTTTCTCAGTTTGATTGTATTTGTTCTCACTTTTTATACTTTAAATTTAGTCTAAAGAAGTGTGTGCCTTTTACGTTGTTCAGAATTTTATAAATTCATGTTGCTCAGATAAAGCCTTCCATTCTCAATTCCTTTCCCTGCTTTTTAACTCAGCGTGTTCCGATTCATTAACGCGATACTCCATAGGATGTAAACAATCTTCTTGACTTAAATGTTTTACATATGCACCAACCAAGCCGTAAGCCTGCCGGCACCGAGGGAACTAACGGATCCTGTTTAGCTCTAATGGAATTTTTGTATTTATTACAGGTTTCTTCCATTAGCGTAATGAAGACCAAGATGCTGATAATAAAACGGCGATGGTGAAATTGAATAAACTTACTTATTTCTTAAACAGGTCCACAACGGGCTATTAACTTGCCTTGTGTGTTTCTCATTTTAGCCCACATGAAATTTTAAAACAAATTACAACTTTGTTTTGATTTATGCCTTGGATTCATGCATTTTGCTAATTTATGTTTGCTCGACAAAATCCTAAGAGGTTCCGTGTAGCATTAACATTTTTTTCGGTCCTCAGTATCTGGTCGATGGCGCGACTTAATGCCGAAATTTAGAATGGAAGAAAATGAAATGCCCCCGCCGCAATATTTATTCTTTTATCTATGGGTTCTGATTTGCTGCTTATCTTCCAAACGAAGGAAGAGAACAAGAAACTAAGAAATTATATCTCAGAAGAACACCGCTAAGCAGTGCACACTTACATTACGCGGAAAAGCTTCAAAAATATGGAAGTTCTCATTTACTCTCTCTATTATTCATGAGCTATTCTCTAATCTAAGAGTGCAGCAAAGGGACATAATCTGCAGAGTCGGGAAGAAACATTGCGTAGCAATGCTGAATATGCAGAAAACGAAATTGGGTTTTTTGCTCCGTAGGTTACAGCGCATCACGTAGTCAAACAAGCTGATTTAAGTTCCTTTGCACATGAGCCGGACATTCCTGCGAAGCACCCGATTTGCGCCATCTAAGTCAAATGAAGACCAGAATAAAAAGCTAAGGCGCACAAAACAAAAACAAACACCGAGACAATAGAATACTGTTTTGGCCGCAATGGCGGCAAAAGACGTCAGCAGTAAAAAAGAAAGAAAAAAAAAACAATTTCTTGCCAGCGATGTTCTTCCATCAGGGGTGAGATTGGAATGTCGCCATATGTTAGAGCATCGGTTGCCTTCTTCCACAATATTCCGGCTAGCTAATACATGAACAACGTTTCAATAAAAAAAAAACAGAACCGATCAACATGTGGTCCGCGTTTTATATTAAGAAAGCGGTAGGGGTGTTCCAAGGTATTCAGCCAAAAATGACGTGCTGAGATGGTACAGACTACTACGACCTGCCAAAACATACTCAAGTGCCACAATAGTGGTATTGCAAGAAAAATTGATGCAACACACGAAAATGTAGTTTTTGCCACGCCTGTCAAAGACTGTGTTTCGTATAGAGTTATTTTCACGTCATTCTATCTTTTCTATTCACTGTACGAATTGCATCTGGAGCCGCAAAATGGTCTCTAGTACTGTGGTAACCTAATTTAACCGAATATGATTCCTTCGCCTACCCGACTAAGACGAATTGCACACAGATCCAGGCCCTCATCGTTCACGCGTGGGCAGTACACGATGCGGTAACTGCGCGGCTTCCCTGCTAACCCGCAGGAAAGAGAAAGAAATAAAAAAAAACGTCGAATTGTATCAGAATTAGTTTTGCAGCCGCCATCTGAGAAGTACTGAAGCTTTCCTACCGCCAAAAACCATCTTGATATATTTATCAAAATTTTGCACTATGCTGCGTGTTCGTTTCAGCGTACAGCACTTTCTCGAATGAGATGATATGAACGCCCTATGGAATAACCCGTAAAGGCTGAACCCATTACCATACATATTTATCACTTAGGTCGTAAAAGTCGCAGCAAATAGAACGATGGTTTCTGGACGCGTTGCCAAAGTTGTCTGTGGTAATCTTATCTTTATGTTATATTTTTTTTACTTAAGGAGCAGATTACTTTTGCTTTTCTTCAATTAAAAAAAGAATAGCGCGAGCGCAGCAGAGTCAACACGGGCACGGCTTCGAAAGATTCTTCTTAGGATTGCTGGTTAGGTACAAGACTGAGATGTCTCTTTGAATTGGTTACACCGAAAGCTTGGTTTGGTGGGACCTAACTAAAACGAGCATGGAGATGTAAAACAAAACAAGAAAACAAAACAAAAACAAAGCAAAAGGTACTTTCTTTCACCCATATATAATCGGATACCCACTCCTTTTGTGAGCGCTTATGCGTGCTTTGATCACATGCCATTGTCAGGACAAACTAATTTGAAATTCATACTTTACCCATAGTGTTCATTGCGATACGAGTGATCGTGGGCTTGGATTGTAATAGGCTGGGAACGTGTGCCTGTTCGCTTTATCTCTATTCACTTTCTTCTTATCTTTCTAGCCCCTCCCTCTCCCCAGCCTTATTGCCTAGTGTAGGATAGCAAAACATACTGTCTACTCTGTTTTGCCTCCTTGCCTTTCTTCATTTCTTCGGCTTTCTCTTTCTCTGTACGTGCTACTTGAGAAATAAGAAAAAATATAGCTCATCCGTTCTGGTTCCGTTACCGAGCCTGTTTCTTTTATTAAATATAAGTTTGGTGTAGAAATCGTACTTAAAAGGACACTAACGGAAAATATCAAGCCAAGTCAGTTCGACAGTTTATTCGCCTTGAACTCTATAATAATTTTCTGTTTGCCAACATATTACTGCATATGAAAATATTAGAAGTATTTTAATTTAGGAAAGACAATATATGAGAAACTCACCGAAGGCCCCACTACTTCTCCTAAATTGGAATCGCCCATGCCAAAATGAACGACTTGACGTCATCCCTCGAGGCTGAACGCTATGCCCATATTTGGTCGTTTCATATTTGGTCGTATAAGAGGTATCGTAGCTCACAACGGGAGGCACCACTGCAATTTTTCATTATCGTTGTTTTCTCGCTTGCGAAAGCTATATTCTCGCTATGAATGGTGATCCACTATATGAACCTTGATCCACTTAGTATTTTGCTGTTCATGAAATGTGCAGATCAACGTTTACCGCCTGTACTCCAAATGGCTGGACGGGCCTCCGAGATGGAGTCTTAAAAATGCATTTCTCAAGAATATGATCTGCTGAAGAGTTGTCCCCAGCAAAGTGCAACATTTACTCGGGGCAAAGTTCACTACTTTATAATAGAGGAATTGGCACCACTTCCCGCCGATAAGGAGGCTGGGTTTGCCACCTTGCGCAAGGGCGTGTATAAAGCGAATGCACCTTCCGCTGTTTCTTCAGCTTTTCCGATCTGCAAACAGACATTGCTTTTCGACGTAAGAAGGCTCACAGCAGCGCCAAAAAGCTCTAACTGTTTTAACTTAATGTTTTAACTTAGGTAAGCTTTCTCAATTGATGGAGAACGGCAAAAAGGGCTGTTTGAAAGTGTTCGCTACAGCAAAAACGCTCAAGCCTGAATAACCCTTCCATGCTAAAGTCTCTGTGAGTACTTAGAAATAACGCGTCGCCAGATTTTTGCAGACCTACTTTAAGCTTTTATGTTGTGATGATTGCTTTGTTGTCCAGAAGTCTAAGCAGGTGGCCAATTTCTTTCTGGAGACAAGCAAGTTGATGAAATTGCTGCCTTCTCAGTTGACATCAAATATTTTTTTATTCGATAGCACATAACGCCTCGATGAAATGCGTCATTGCAAGAATTGACAAATTTGGAGCAGTTTGTTTTCGGAATGAAAGGATCGGTTTCTAGAACTTTTATAATTTTTTCTCAACTTGACCTTTCCGGCATACGATGGCAACATTGCTGCGCAAAAGAAATACATTTGCATCGGATCTTCCATTGCTTCTCGTGTAAGTGGCTTATATTTCACTAACCGCCGCAAGATTTTCAACGGACGTATAAGTAACACACAAACTGTCGTGGTTTTTAGATTTGGTGATGATTTTTAGCTGTTCTAGTTACTGACGCCTCGAGCTTTAGTTTACTTGTTTTAAAGACAATTACGATGTGTTCGGAGTGTCGTGATGCTTTAAAATTGACGTATGTAGTTCCCGCTGAAGCCTTCATCAGAGTTTTAGATTTAGGGCTGCGTTTTTCTCCCAGCACACCTGATGGGCGTATGAGCCGAGGGGCAATAAACCTGTGCGGCCTTTCGGATCCGCCCATTCTAAATTGGTGAAACACGCAGTTATTTTGTATTGTTTGGACAATGGCCTAAAATAATGCTGTGAGCTCAAGGTAGAAGACAGTCTACTCAGGCTAAACGACTGCTCGAGGCTGGCAATCCTGCTTCGTTACTGACTTTCGTGGCGCAAGGTTCACTTATGCGGTGCATGGAGGTAATACGTTATGAAAGGGTTCGTCCTGAAAAGCCAACAAAGCAGTAATTGTACGTTACTCGCATCGCATTTCTCATAACCTCAAAAAGATAGATAATAGAGCAGGCATGCAGGTCGTGCTCTTTGTTTCTCAGCGTCTGCAGAGTTTTTGCAGGTGCGTAAACAAGGAGAGAAAAGCAGGGGTGGTCACTTGTGTTACGCAGTGCCGCAGACGTTTTCTTTAGTGCAGAGACAATCTAGTTTATTCTTTACCTTTGTCAAGACCCGCCGTTGTTGCTCAGTGGCTATGGTGTTGGGCTGCTGAGCACGAGGTCGCGGGATTGAATTCCGGCCACGGCGGCCGCGTTTCGATGGGGGCGAAATGCGGAAACACCCGCGTGCTTTGATTTAGGTGCATGTTTAGGAACCCCTGGAGGTCGAAATTTCCGGAGTCCTCCACTACGGCGTGCCTAATAATCAGAAAGTGGTTTTGGCACGTAAAGCCCCATAATTTAATTTAATTATTTTACCTTTGTCAAGAAATGACTTGCCAAATGGCAAAGCATACATAGGTAGAACTGGTACATGGCTAAACGAAAGGTTAAACGAGCACTATTACAACGTGAACTTAGCCATCTCCGGGCATTTGAGAACACATTGCCGAGATTGTGGATACGCACCACATTTTGAATATACGACAGTACTTAGCCGCTCCTCTGACAAGATGACTATAGACGAATAGTCGAAGCAGCAAAGATAAAGAAATTAGATGATGAATGTGTAAGCATGTCATCCGTGACGCATGCAGTTCTGATTAAATGGCCAACACAGGCACGTGACTCCCGTCTGCTTCTTCATTTTTGTGTGTCATGTGTGTGTTAGATATTTTGTACACTTTGGAAATTAAAGGTAGGTGTAAACCACCGCGTATGTGTGTCGCCTTGTTGTCTTGTCCTAGTCAGGACACGCTGTTATTCGTTCATTACGAGAAAAAGAACTTGCTTTAATTATACCAGAGTTATTACAATGAAGATAATGGTAGGAAAAAAAAAAGACAGATGTAAGTTTCATAGTCCACTTTCGTTGACTTACGATATCGGGCACGTCGAAACTCACTTTATTGCCAAAAACAGGTATATTTATTTCAGATAATGCATTGTTAAATTATGGAATTATGTCAGAGAAAGCACCATAACCAACTTGAATTATAGCGGGCACCAGTTCACACCAGTCTGTGGGTGTCTCGAAGCGAAACTAAACAATGTACCACGAAGAATAAGTTTTGCTTTGTCTCACGCTTGTATTTGCCTAAAGCCAAAGAGCTTGGAAAGAACTCGCTTACGGCACCTCCATATTCATTTTCAGCAAAAAAATGCATATACTGGCCTTATGTAGTTACTAAAAAAACAACGGTAAAACGTTAGGTAAAGGAAAAAACAATTTAGAACTAATCAAACAAGAGCGGGATACATATTATAGCTTTGAACACATGGCTAAGCGGATTAAGGAACATTTGACTGGAATAAGCACGCCATTTTCCTAGCATGCTACAATGCATGTAGGCTGCCACAAAAAAAAAGTGACTGCCCAGTAAACAAGAGCTCTTGCGGTTGCAGTGAATAAACGGAAGCAATATGACGCTAACCTGGCAACGGGGGCTCGATATGCTGGCGAGCGAGCTCTGCAGACAACTGGGGAATTGCACACTATGGGTAAACCAAATAAAAACACTCAGCCCTTTATATTTCAACAATTGTATATGCTTCTGGCGTACATTATGGAGCTCAGAGACAATATAAATTTTGTTAGGCAATGTGTGAAAAATTCCCGTGTCTGCAACAAACTTTTTCAGAACGCGCCCAGCGCATTCTTTAGCTTTTTGCTAAACCCCCTGAAAATTTAAGTTGTGATAAAAAAAAAAACGTGATACAGGTAGCAGAAGCTTGATGTGGGCGAGTTGGTTTTGCATACCTGAAGAAACACTGTAAACGTCACAACTGCCGTCCCTGTCTTCGTGACACCAGCTTTCTGGCACGGTCTAGAGATATACTAGAACGCGAGATATTAGAAGCTTTCTACATTGTAAAGGCCGAGGGCACGTGCATTAGTTGCTCTTCAGTGATCGACGCTTACTGAAAAAGAGATAGCTTTTCTAATGAGATAGGGAGGCCGTAATGCCACGATGGGCCATTCTAGGTTGTATCTATTTAAAATCCAGTTTCTTCAAAAATACATTTACTTGGAAGTAGCGCCTTGTCCGTCGTACCTGTTCCTCTTTTAATCCGCGTCTTCGTAGCGCTCTTTTCTTCATGTGATACAGGTAGGATGCATTGAAGAGCACGTGATATCAGACATTTGTCTCTTAACTGCTGGGTTATATTTTTATTGACAGATTTTGTCCTCTAGGATAACATAGCGAGCGCTGCAAATTGCGGACTTACAAGTCTGGCTCCTTCTTAATTATTCACATGGATTGCGTTCAATATAATTAACTTTCTTTTTTCTGCATGTAGAATGCGTCAAGGCCTTTCATCTTCTCTGGCCATAATAACCTTAAGCGCTGGTTACGAATATTGTCGCCTAAAGACATGCTATTTCGCGTTTTACACGTGAATGCTAGTTAGGTTAATGACTAATATACTGCGCGAACTACAAGACACCATTGCTGGTTTGTTAATGTTTCATAAATTCTCAAGAACAGTATTGCCCTTCGATCGGTAACGATTTACGCCCAATATTCAAGTCATCCTCGTACTCATTAAGAACACTCTCTTTTCAAGCAGCGTCACCATTCCTTCGAAAGTCAGTCTATAAAAAGCAGTGCACCGAGCCTTGAAGGGTCTTGAAATTATAAAATAATTGGTTCCGCATTGCCACTTTCTGAGCAGGTTGTCACTAAGGGCCTTTTTCTTACATCAAGTGGTTGCTTTATAAGAGTAGGTGTAACCAAACGAGTTTTTGACATAAGAATCGGAAATGCTCAGTGAAATTGATTTTTTGCATGCTTGACATTAGATATGCTCTAGCCAGGCAAAAATGTTGCAATTTAGATTTATATCTAACACAAACCTTCCATAGAAATCATTTCCTGCCCCTTGTGAGAAATAAGAGCAGATCAGTGCATATGATTCAAAGACTTAGGTGAAATGATTGTGTTTGATCATTCACGTGCTTCGCGTATTACTTTTTGAGAGTTGTTAAAAAGTGCATATGTATGAGCTTGTCAAGTTTTTTTTTGCATGTTAAGAACTGCCTTTATAACAACTTTAATATGAAAACGATATGATGAAACGAAATATTGTCTTCCAGCTGATGCCGAAGCTTTATAAATGAGGAACCCGTATGCGTTTACTTTGAAGTTTAATGCTACTCTCATATGAATTCTAATTTTGTGCTTCGTGAAACTAACTTCACCTGGGTGAATGCAGTGGAACTGCTCGGCCATGAAACATAATTATGACTGTCCGCAACGTCTGCGTTCTGCTACGCAGATTCTGAAAGCACGTAACCAATTGTTCCTTCTTCAGAGTTTGTCTTACCTAATTTCATGCCGGATCGACACCTACCCATTACACCCTAGCAAGAATATTTTGAAACAGCTGCAGGTGTGCGGGTACTAGCATTCCTAAATTGATTTCACCAGACTTGGACCAAGAGCTTTAGATGCACACTAAATAGAAACGTAAATTGAGACGTATTAGTAAATTACGCTTATACAAAAGGCGGCGACACCGTTTTACAGTTACCGCACTAGCACGTTGTGACGTCACAAACTTTGACGGTGTCTGCTCGGGCTTCGTTAGTGCTTAACTAGTAAAGATAGGCTATATTGAATTCTAAAGGAGCCAAAGGCTACACTGAGCAAATTCAAAAACTTTCGATGCCCGCAATGCCCCAATTTATTGACGTTTATGACGTCCTACGGACATAGCGTAGCTGAGGTCTCGGCGTAAATTAAAAAAAATTGAAGTTTAGCCATCATTTTCTAATAAGTGACCTACGTACAACCACTAAATTATCAAAAAAAAAGAAAGTTTTCAATCAATGCTTTCTCAGTGTAATAGCTTTAGAGCGTTTATCTTTCTGTCGTTTAAAGGCAGCTTGCACCCAAACAGCGGGGAGGTTACGAGGCTAAATCTGCAAAAAACCATCTACGTTGTCACTTCATTTTTTATGTGACGAGTAAGAGAGCTTGTCACGTGGAGCGCATCATTTGAGCAGCTGGGTCTCTGAAGCGGTGAGGCAGAGTTTCGTTGAGAAAAATTATAATAAAGCGCTAAGCTCTGGGATTGTAGGAGTGCGCATGCGCGCAGACATCTGCCCCCTTTGCTAGTAACGTCGAAGCTGGCAAGCGCATCTCTCATGGAGCCAGCGCATCGGCTGCATTTTTCCATTAGGCCGACGGTGTCGCAGCTCCATCATTTATCTCAATGCCATCTCCGTGTCTGTTGCGTCAGCGAAACCATCGATACTCGTTTGCTGAGAGGTCGCCTCTCTAGGGGTTACGAAAAAAATTTTTTTGCAAATAAACATGAATGATTTGCTAACCATCCCTCTTCATCGAGTGTTCAGAAGTTCCGGAGTTGTAAAGCTTTGAAGCGTCGCTGGCAGTATATATTTTCGAGAACGTTCTGAAGTCCATTTGCCATTTGTTCGCCTTGTTCGGCTGAGATTAACTCTGGTAGCTTTATGTGGTTTTGATGTCGAGAACTACAGAACATGATTTTGAGAGAGCCTTGCGAAACTCATGAAATATGCTTGTAAGGTGTTTCTTTATTTCGATTATGCTTTTCCTTCAGGCATGGACAAGTAGCCGGAGCACCATAGGAGGCGAGCATGGCGGATCATGTCCTGGTTACTCATAAAGATAACACTGCCTTACATTCTGGAACCAAACACCGCCGAGCATCTTCTGTTGCAGTTTTCAAAGCTACCACCAGGGGCTCTACGAAGTTATCGTCCACCTTAAATTTTGCTCTTTTCAATGTTAAGAGGTAGGGGAGCACATTTGTCGAACGAGTGGAAGCCCGAGCTCCAACAAGGACCCTAGCGCCCTGTTGTGCCTGATATATTTGAAGTACATTACAGCTTTTTGTAAGACAATATTTGAAATTTGTGAAGCTCAGAATGTCGCATTATATTACCACCGGAGCGCCCCCATAACGTTGCAACTGAACACAGCGCAGCATAGCATTCTGACAGACTGCTGACTGAGCACTCCTCGGAGCTGGCTGCTCCCTGCCTCATGCCTTTGCATTCTTTTTTGTAATATTATGTTAGTATTTTTAAGATTTTCCTAATTGCTGAAAATTTTATTTATTATTTGTTTTTTAGACATCCTACTCATATTGCAACGCTTTTGATCAGAACGCCACAAAATGGCTCGCGCGTGCGTCTACCAGGCCGAAACACGCGCAACGAATTCTCTTTCTCACACCTGTCACTTTCTGAACCAGTGCCAGTAGTGTTGAGAAACGTGTCGAGGACCTGAACAATGTTTATGATGAGGGGCGTGACTCCACGAACACACAGTGAAAAACCTTGTTACCAACGGGTGATCTCATTAGCCTATAGCGCCCGGCTCGCTGCCACACATTTTTCTTCCGTTTTTCTCTTTTTCTCCTTTGCTATGCCCAACTGTTTTTCTTTCTCTGTTTATTTTCTGTACCTACATATATGACGGGACTATGGCGCGAGAATTCACTGTAGCCCTCAAGGAGGGCCGTTCCACCAACCGACACTGTTGAGCAAATAAACTGAAGATAAAAGGTACTGATTGTTTAATTTGCATATTTTGCAAAGGGGCGCCGGAAATAAATAAAAAGAAAGCATTGGGTAATTGAACTGAAGTCTCTAGTGTGGATTTATCATTAGTTCTTCATTGTAACTCACGTCAGGTGGCGTAGCCCGGAGTACACGGCAGGGAGGTGGCGCGCGTTAGGCACGGTCAATATGAAAGTGAAAAATATTCCGGACCCGTATTGCGACTGTCTTCATCTTAACATACCCAGCTGGCTCATCCACTACAGTGGCATAATCGTGCTTTTCCACTAGGCTGGTGCATGGCTCAGGTACACGGAGAGCCTTTCAAATAGCAAATAGAATTAGAGATCAATGCCACGAATAGGTTCCCCATGACTAGTCCTCAAAAAAAAAATTAAATAAAAAAGCCGACGGCGCCTAAGTAGCCATACCTGGATGAATGCGAAAGCATTACAACGTCTTCCCGGTGACGACTTGTTTTACAAAACGAAATGTTATGGTTTCCAAGCTGCCTTCTATCATTTATCGCATCACATGCCTCGACCTCGTTCGCGTGCTTGCGTGTATGTGCAAAGGAGCCGAGCGCTGCTACTGACTTTGAAGTCGAAGTCGAAGGTTCGTTCAATGGAGCGCTAGACAGAACTCGTCGAAAGCATCGCACTGACTGGCAGTAGGCCAATTCCATCAGCGCCTTCGCTGAGGGAGGGGCACTTTGGGAACTTTAAGGAAAGTTTTGCGGCGCAAAATGACAGGAGACACAAGAGGGACAGCACATGACTTCAGACTTGTCCCTTTTGTCCCTCTTGTGTTTCCTGTCACATACTTTGCACCACAAATCTTTCGTGAAAGCTATGCACCAACTAGGCCAACACTGTACTCTGCTACAGTATAGGAACGCTGGCATGATGAGTGGCATCCGAGCCAACTGTGGAAGAAGATGACGACAAAGGCGCGAGTGGTGGCGCGAGCGCGTCTATGTGACTACGTCACTTGTACATCTCCGTTCACGCCACCGGATTTCCCGCTTCGTGAGCAATATAATGCTTTCGCATTAAAACTTGCTGTATGCACTCGCGCGTGCTTGCTGTATACGACAACGTACCGTAGTAGGAATACGGGTGCAAAAGCATTGAACGCTCAAGCTCAACTCATTTCATGGCTAAAAAGAGGCAAAGAAGACACAATGTGAGTTACTATTCTTTACTACAACAAAACTAACCAGTTAAGAATTAAATATGTGTGCGATTATTATTTTATTACTAGAACGAGACACACCATAGGGATGACCATACATGAGTCTTGAAATAGACTTGATATTTTTTTTACTTGGAACAAAGGAATGCATGTTTTCGCAGTATTTACTTACCAGTCACGGTTAAGTATCCTATGACATTTTCATAAAAATAGGTGGTCATTATGTTTTTAACGTCTATAAAATGTTCCAATTTCTGCTATTATTCCAATTTTGACATATTTGGGTTTTTGTAACGAAATAAATACGTCGGCTAGTTGCATAAATTTTTTCTTAGTTTGCGAGAAAGCTTCAGATATTTGATAAATATTTTTTGTCTTCTTCGCTTTAGCAAAAATAACAAAAAAAAGCCCTTGATTTTGGGGTAAGTCAGAGAAAGTCGCTCAAAAATCAAAGTGTGGCAATTTTTCAAAAACAGACTGTGGACTGCATAAATTTGACTTCCCGTGGGCCAATAGTACTAGTGCTGTCGATTTACCGAAAAATATTTAATGATATGCAATGCGTTAATGTTAAGGTGACAGGTATTTTCCCCTTAGGCGAAATACAATCCTTTTCCATCTTCAGTGAAATTAAATTTATTTGTTCAAGAAATCCGTGCAAAGCTTCGCAAAACGAAGGTTGATTCCGTAAGCATCAACATTTCATGACATTAAGCGTTGCATCGTTGCGATCTATTTTTTTTTGTATTGAAAACAGTCAACAGCTCCAGGAGAGTCTCGCTTCACACTGATTCCAACAAGCACGTTGGATAGGCACATTTTTTCTTCATTAATGAGCACAGCGACATTTCTTCTCCAGTTCAGCAGAAAGGCCGCAGTGACTCCGCATGTCGTCATAATCTGCAGGAAGAAGACTGCCGGGCCGCCTAATCCCTGCTCGATTCCGTGAAGGAGGGCGGTCATTGCCCGCCCTATAGGCGCCACAGAGACGGGTCGAATTTTCTAATTAGCGCATCTGGACGAGCTGCAATTAAGATTATGTTTTGCTTGTCTGCCTCGGTGGACCATCTGAGCGCCGTTTCCTTTCACGGGAAATCTCGCAAAAAAAAAGAACAAGAAGAAAAGAACAGCGGATCTCTGTCAGAACCAGGGCACTCTACTGCGTAAGCGTGCTTTCTACTACGAAAATGTGACTGCATCTCTTATCCTTATGTTACCAAACTTGCTGCCCGTGACTTGATCTTGACTGAGTGTTATGCTGCAATAATTTTTATTGCGGTAGCGATTACAGGGTCACTCAAGGCGCGTTGGCGCCATGGTGTTGTCACGGTCGATAGTGAAAGCACGACCCGTGAGTGGAGGGCCAGAAGGTTTTCAGAAATGCGTGCAGCATGCCATGCATGCGTTTCTCTCTAAAAATGAAGGTAGTGTTCTGCCTTATAATGCTGGCATAACCGTTGTGCGCACAAACGGTAGGATACCTGCTTGGGAGTATGCATGCCACACCGCGGTGCTGAGAACCGTCACGTGTCCTCTTCTAAACATGGCTACCCATCTCCGCTATCCACTTTCACTTCCCAATCCCTCTCCCCTGACGACGCTGCGCCGTGCTTCCTCAAGGGTTGCAGAATTAAGCTCCCCTTCCTCCTAGAGATCCCTGTCGTCATGCTGTGGTCTGGTCGGTACGTGCGCTAACGGTGTCCCGTGCAATGCACCTCGTGCACCGTAGACGTGCCCCGTTTTACAGCGCTTGAGCGCGTGTGCGTGTTAAATCTCTCTAGATGCGCGTCGCCTCCAGCGCTGCTTGGAGCATTCCTCGCCAGGCAAGTGTTGTGACACGCATGAAGGTGTCATGGAGTGCTGCGTCTCACCAACATGTCGCCCCGTATATCGCTAGAATGTCAGCCAGGGAGCTCGAGCGCATCGTTAAACGTTCCTGTCACTGTGGATGCTTGGCCCTTTAGGGGAAGCGGGGACTTTATTACAGCGAAGCTATTTATGGCAAGGCTTCGTGACTTTTTCGTGTGCGTGTGCGAAAACCGTGACTCCACCCCGCAGATAGCGCGGAAAGGGTCCAAGCGCAATGGAATATGACCCTGTGGATTCCGAGTAATGGGCTCCGGGACATGTCGCAACCTTGAAATGCCATTGTTACACCTGGGAACCAAAATGTTCCCAGGCGCAAGGGTACGAAAATGCACTATTATCGGATCTTAGCCGTAGGCCACGTCTACGTTCGCACCGCCCTCTCTTTATCGGCGTTCCAAGCGTTTGTGTATCTAGTTTCCTTCCTATCTACCGGGCTGGTGGTCCAGCCTAAACCTTACGCGTGTCTAGTTTCCTCTGACTCTTCGGGCCGGTGGTCCCGTCGTCCACGCGAATGACAACAAATGTTTGTGTGTACTTTTCGGCACGATGACCACCGACAAAGACAATAAATGACTTCGTACCTTCGTTCAAAATTCTGTTTCACCTCTTCGTCTTGTTCGAAACAGTTTCGTTTGTCATCCACTTTCACAGGGTGGATGGCTCATAAGTCTTTTTTTAAGGCAACGCATATAATTTGAGCTGAGGATCCTACAAAAAGGCTCGATTCCCTTGAAGAAATCTAACACGCACGCTGGTACATTCCTGAATCTAAATTTTCTGCCACATGGCGAGGCTTGAGGGTAGCTGGAAGCGGTGCCTTTCACGCTGACTGCACTGCTGTTTTAGATTGAGCTCCAATTCCCTAGAGCATTATTTATATACGTTCCTTCGCAGTTACTGTCCTGGCATTTATCAAAAGGACCAGGAGAGCTGTCTGTAAGTCTTTCTCTGGCATTATTCGCCGATGTTTCTTCGACGGCCATATTACAGAAACAGTGACGCCGATTAGTGGATAACAACCAGATTATGCGCTAATAGCGGACATTAAGAAAACATGTCGGATATTAAGCATAAGGCTGATAAAATTGATAGATAAAAAGTACTCCACCGACTTTTCCAGTAGCCTGCCTTACCGGAGCCCTGGTTTACTATTTTGCTCAAGCTCTGCAGCCAACATGTTTCTTTCATTGTTTCCTTTTAGCACGTTAATAAAAATAGCGGGACGTGATGTTTCGCCTGAAAAAATACCGATCCACGGAGGGCCATTGTCAGGGAGGCTGATTAATATGCCGGATGGTATATATTCATAGGCGGTCTTCACTCATGTACAACATACGGGCGACGCCATAAACACGGTAGCACCAAAGTTGCACGCCTAGACAGCACCTTATGAAAAAAGTACCAGTCTATTTCAGCAAGCTACTGACATTTATAATCCAACAATCTTATCTTCCAATATAAATGGAAGGAGAGCCGAATCTTCCGGCAGCTGTACCGGTCCAATCACGATAAGTTACGTTTCTTGTTCTCACCACGTAAACCTTCGAATATGAATTGGCACTTCTTGTGTATATACTTTAATATGGAGAAGCCTAATGAATGCAGTACTACAGGGATCTGCTTATCAAAAGCAAAGAAAGCTGTCAGAGGAAAGAAGGCTCGGATACAATGTCGAGACGTGTCGTGTTTCTCTTTTTCTCCAAATATGCACAGGTCTTAAAAATTGCGAGGGCACATCATTATGTGTAAGGAGGAGGCTTCGAATATTTGCCCGTATTAGCGTCGCTCAAAGTACAAAGCGCCACTGCAATCCGTGTTCGCAAACGTTGAATTTTCAGATCTTGCTTCTGATTCCTTTCCCTCAATTACTTTCTGCACGATGAGTCTGTTGGGTAGACAAATTGTGCCCTTATTATCGTTTTTTTTGCCATCTCCGAGATAGCTAGCTGTTACGTATTAAGCTTGAACGAAGTACATTCCCAGTTCTATATGTAGGCTCCCGTAAAACAGTTAAAAAACTGAAACCGTCAAACATGCCAATAAAAGTAAAAAGAACAGATGACCTTTACTGCCAGCCATACGATCCAGCATGTTCTGCGCACAGCAAAAAGGTTTTAATAGGTTGAAATATACAGCCATAACTAAATCAAAAAGGTTTTAATAAGTTGAAATATACCGACATAAATAAATCAAAAAGGAAGTATAGTACATACAATCTCCACTTTTACAACGTGAAGTCAGCTGCATTGGCTATCTCAAAGAGAGGCCATCTCAAATCAAAGGCTGGATGCCTACCATGATTTCTTAATTAAAAGCACCAGAAATGAGCCCACTAACTACAGGGAACCCGACGCACACGGGCAGAAACTAGTCAACCTTGTGAACACTGTCTCGGAATTGAATACTGTCAGATATTTAAAGTAATGCGCTTTAGTGACACAGATTCTATTTGAAATCGACCGAGAACGGTGACAAAGAAAACAAAATACAGATGCACACACGAAATGTGTGAACTTAAACCAAGACTTCCGGGAGTATCATTTCTTAGCAGTTCGAACTATAAGCGAACCAAAACGCACACGTGGCTCAGTAAGCCAAGAACACACACGAACATGAGCGCTATGCTTATTATCTACTGCTGATAAATCGAAGCGCAAGAAACAGCGCTCGACAACGCAGAGCCTTCATCGCGAGTCAATTTATTGTTGCACTGTAATAACTACACCAAACCTCATCTCTACTCAAGGGAAAGCGCGCGCTTTTTGAAAGCTGCTTTTCCAGGATGAGGTACGGCCTGAAAGCGGTTCGGTTTAGCTCGTAGGCCGCCAGTTAGCTTTCGAGTTGAGTGGGTTTGCAAGTTAAAGTAAGTTTGAACTGAGCGAACGTGCACGCTGAAAAGCGTTTCCAAGTTCCGTTGATATATATATAGATATATATAGTGCTAGTTAAGGACGTTCTTTCTGTACTTGTTGTTCTTGTCGCCTCAAAACATGGCTTGTATTTCAGGAGTTCTTGACTACCGTTAGCCCAAAATCCTTTTCTTTCCTCCTTCGCAAAATTCGACTATGCCTCTTTCTCGCTTCTTGGCGCCGCACGGGCATCATCAAAGCAACAGGCGTTCTATGCCTTTTAAGCGCGGCGTGACAGTTGCACTTTCTTTCTTTCTTTATTCCTTTATTGAAGACATTCCTTACAGAAATGCTTTGGGGGACGCGACAAACGGCAGTGAACGTGCCTGACTGGTCCGCGCCACCCTTGGCAGCTGTGGCCACACAACTATATAATGCAATTACAAAAGAAATATAGAATAGAAATGCGGCAATTTGAAACATTGTAAAATTTAGACACCAATAAAAAATGTTTTCCTTTTTTTGACATCAATAACATATGAACACAGGTGCATAAAGGTACATGATACAGGTATGTCGAAGTAGCAGTGGGCCGGATACACAAGATATATCGGACTTTCACAATGAAAGCAAAGGCTCGCAGAGTAAATGGAAACCAGCTAAAATAAGTCCGACACTATTTTTAGTTTGTATTAAGAAAAAATTTCCTGAAATTTCTGAGTTTCTTCACCGAGGTAGCTGCAACGAGTGCTTTAGCTATTTCCGGATTTTTGTTTAGTTGATATGGTATCATAAAGCTAAGCCTTTCTTTTGGCAGGATAGCACCTCAAAATTAAGAACAGTAACGTATACAATGATGCAAATAACGTTTTTCATGCACCTTTCTATAGTTATAATTTCAGCGGGGCTAGAAGTCTGGTTGTTATGCTTTAAACATTTGAGGGGATAAGAGTCTGATAACACGTTTAGCCGTAAACAGGTGTTTGCTGCTGGATATCCTAGATGTTCTTTCACAGGTTTCTTCTTTCACGGCTTTTGGCAGGAATGTTTTACATGAAGTAACGTTATAACGTTATGACTTCACTGGGTATATTCTAAGTACGCTGCATGAGATGCAGTCAAATGCCTGTAATAATGAATGATTTTGGACAATTCAGGCATCGAATGCACACTTATGGGAGCAATATAGCCCATTGAAACTCCTCGAATTTCCTCCCCTATATTCTAGCTGCTTGTTTTTGATCAAGCTAAACATGCAAGAAATGTGTTGAAGAAATTTCGGCACGCACAATTAAGTGGAAGATGAAGATCTTAATATAAAATATATTATCAATTCCAACCAGTTCGTTGCTTCATCCTGCGAACAAAAGAAAAAAAGATTATTCTAGCTTGTTGACTAAAATGTTCGTTCTGAAATTCAGCTTTTATATGATTGCAATATCGAAGTGCGTCTGTCCGTGAGTGGCTGCGAGAGAGCGTGCGTGCGTGTTTCCGGAATTAACAATTACCAATATCCAACATTGCTCTCATATGCTTCCTTCCGGGCAATGCTATAAGGGCCGTCTTGAAGCCGCATAACCTTTTTGACGAGCTGTGACTTAGTAAAGGATGCTGATGAAGCTTACTTTACTCCAGCTTTATTTATTACTTGTCCGCGTGCCAAGTAAAGGCAAAAAAAATATCATTTCAGAGCCTCTCCTCTTGAACATGCGTAAGAACTTGGCGGCTACGAGTACTACAGTATAGAAAGTGACAAAAATATTCCGCATTGGTTTCGTAAATTTCGCACATGATGTCGGAAGTCAAATTAGAAAAACGGGCCTGGTTATAGGCGCACATATACGATGACTTACAACCATTACGAAAACTGCCCGGCAGAGCAGCATTTTACTCTTCGAAAAGCCACTAATTGCATAAACGAAGTGCTATTCCAAGCGCTACTTATAGCATCGTAATTGATGCGGCAATTCTGATAAGAGAATGTTGCAGCGGTTCTGTTCTACCCATACAGCGCCATTAAGGAAGGAAGGAAAAAGTGGAGAAGGAAGGCAGGGAGGTTAACCAGTTTAGCCGAACCGGTTTGCTACCCTACACATGGGAGCGGGATGTGGGGGGATGAAAGATGGGAGGAGAGTGAGAGAGAGCACATAACACCGCAAACACATCGTCAGTTACAGTCCGTCACTCTTGCGCGGTACGTGCCATTAAAGCTAAACATTACAATTAGGTGGATAAGGGCCTCAGACATTTTTGCTCTAGCGTGCCTCTTGTGATGTAGACCATAATATGCATTATTTTCGAACGCTTCGTTATGTGCCGGCGCGGCTATTTCTCAGATACCGGGAATTGCTTTGCGCGCCGGGTCTGAACAAATTATGACATCTCAAACAAGTGCGCAAATATTACGAGAAAGCTGGTGGTATGGTTGAACCTGCACAATGCAGAACGCGCACGAACGCTCTAGTAATCCTCAATGCCATAGATAAAAGATGCTTCGAATGTGCACTAATGTCCGGTCGTGGTGCAGAAAAAAGAACAAAAATAAAAAGCTTTAGGTGCCATTCACAACATCAGCAGCTGCAGGTAGCGATTGCCTCATATCCTTGTCACTCAATGCGTACAATGATATAAACCTTAGCTTATTTTGTGTGCCCGAGCATGTTTTATTTTTTTTACTTCCATTGCGTAACGGTAGCAAAAGGGAACGAGCAAGAAAAACATACCCCGTCCTTAATTGAAACTTTTGCTTATGTACTATGGTTCCATTTCGCTTCAGTGGCGCCTCCAGACTTGGAGTGGCACCTCACGCCGGTAAAAGATGCCGAGAGCCAGTGGTGCTGTACTAATCCAGATACAACCAAATTAGGAGGACTCGCTTAGCTTGAACAAAAGACACACCCTCACCTGAACAGAAATTGGCGTCCCTGGTGCAGTATTCGGCCATTCCCTCACAAATGACTCTTTCAATCAACCAATGGGGCTCAGTCCCCAGTAGCTTTGGAGCACCTGACCAAGGCGGCGCTCAGACCTGTAACGAAGCAGAAGGCGCTAAGAATCTCTGGACCTGGACAGGCCGCCAATGCAACTGACCCTGGGAACCTTTAACACCCGAACTCTCTCCAGTGAGACCAGCTTAGCAGAACTCTTTGAGAAACTATCCCGCATTGTCTGAGATATCATTGGCCTTAGTGAAGTTAGCAGAACTGGTGAGGCTTATACAGTACTAATAGGTGGCCACATTCTCTGCTATAAAGGACTCCCAGATAAGAAGCAGTACGGGGTAGGATTCCTCATCCATAAGGACATAGTGGGCAACATTGACGAATTCTACAGCATCAGTGAGGGGCTAGTGGTACTCCTAATAAAATTTAATATCTTATCTTTAATATCTTGTCTTTATTATCATCTTTAATATCTTTCTTATCTTAATCAACTACGTCATCAGTGACATACGTGTCAAGATGCGTATGTCACTGATGGAGATGACTGCATTTTGTACAACGAAATACGCAATTCAAATGATCAGGAAGCTTGAAACACCTCACTGTCTACAATACAAGCATGGTGCTCGACATGGCAGATGACTATTAACCTCAAAAAGACTGTTGCAATGACCATTACCCGCAAAAAGAATCCCTATAACCCCTACTTATAGCATTAACAACCAGTCTTTATCAGTCGTGTCTACTTACAAATACCTAGGAGTAGTAATAACATCAGATCTTAGGTGAAAGAACATGTAACATACAGTTATAATAAAGCAATGAAGAAACTAGGTCTTTTAAGGCCATCAATAGAAAATGCTTCACCTGAAATAAAACATTGAGTATATAAAACATTCATCCGGCCCAATCTAGAATACGCTGCGATTGTTTGGGATCCGCACACACAAACCAACATCACTAAAATTGAGAAAGCCAAAGAAAATCAGCCTGGTTTATTTTCAATTCGTACAGCTGGCGCACATTCCCATCATCTCTTCTACAAGCTGCAGAACTGGAAAAACTTGCAATAAGGCGTTACCGGGACACAATGCAATTTTTCTTCTTTCTCTATAACAGTCAATTAGGAATAGATAAAACGTTTTATATTCTACCAGCTAGCCACCGCTGCACGCACTCTTATCACAACAAAAAGGTTAGAGCTTTTTCTTGCAGGACCAACACATTTAAAAATTATTTTTTTCCCGCGCACGATTTACGAATGGAAAGCATTACCTGCCACAACTATCAACTGTCCAATGGTTTCATCTTTTCTTTCTGCACTTTGTGAACAAACCATAGCGTTCATCCCTCTTTTTACCAGTCAAATCATGATTGTGAAAAGGTTTCTCTTATGTTGTTTGTTATGCAGATTCTTGTTCAGTGTCTGCTATCTTGTTTAATC